>NW_013667395.1:101523-109193 GCF_000517525.1 Limulus polyphemus | reverse complement strand
AAGAACGTCGAATCTGAATCACTTGAAAAAAACACGGGGGTGCTTAACTTTTTTCCAGGTGTATATATATAAATAAAATAAGTCTAATACTATACATTGTATCAATTGTGTGTGTATATATATATATATATATGATAAAGTCAGCACTATATAACAATGGTAGAAATTCGTATAAAAACCAAAACCAACATGTTTAGTGTAAATCCAAGACAAACCATTACTGACAACAAATTTCAACTTTATAAATTTCGTAAATGAAAATTTAAATAACACAATTAAAAATCATAACATTTGTCAAGAAAATACAACAGATATAATTTTTAAAGTAAAATGTCTGCAGTCATGGCATCCAAAAACGTTGCGGATATTCCGTCCACCAGACATAACAAAAATGCAAAAGAATAACGAGACAGCTGTCACAGAAGATCAATAACGAGTTATTATTATTCATCGTCTGCAGCCAGATGTAGGCATGGTAGTCACCCCCTAAAAGTTTAAGATTTTAAAAGTATTAACAGAACCCTCCAGTGGCACGGCAGTAAATCTGTAGGATTATAACATTAACAATCGGGTTTTGATACCCGCGGTAGACAAAGTACAGACAGCCCATTGTGTAGATCTGCGCTTAACAACACACAAACAACCAGATTATTAACGTGATGTGAACATTATTTTATTTAAAAAACAAACTCTTTATCCACATGGCTTAGATCGGGATTTTAAAATAAAAATGCTTAATCTAAATAAGACTAACTGTATTAGACGTCTATTTCAGATTGACGTATTTGACATTAAACAAAATAAAAAAGAGATAGAGGTAAACATAAATTATTAATTTTGGTAACTTATGTATGGGTGTAGACTTCTGTTTTGATAAATATTTTAAATTTAGAAAAGATAAATACTTAACAAAATTTGTTTTAAATTTGAGTTCAAAAGCCTTCATATTAAATATCTTATTTTGAATTTAACTAAACTCCAATGGTTCATTTTCCAATAAACAACATTCAATTAAATAATAAAAAAGAAAAGTCGTATTCTGTGATAGATATTTTAAACATAAAATATATGATGATTTATTTTTACCATCTATCGTTCATAAAAGTATTCAACATGAAATATTTCCTATTAAGTCGTTACAGTCTACAGTTAGTTTAAAAAATAATCCAATATGACCTCTCCTTTTTAACTATAAAAAACCTATTCAGAACCTTAATCCTGATCAATTTAGAATCGACCTGGTAACTTTATTAATAATAATTTTACTGATTATTTTCATAATCATTTTGTTACAGGTAATTTAGAAGTTATTAAAGATGAATATTTAAAAATAATTTGAGAGAAAGGTACTAAATTCCGAATTTTAAAAAGGACAACAAATGAAGTATTAAAAACATTGATAATTACATGAAAAATTAGTTAAAAAATATTATCCTCCTTATTTCTTTTTCGATTGGAAATTTCTTCTTAATTCAGTACAGTTAACTGTACTTAATCTATCTAAATATAAAATAGATATTGTATTTAATATCTTTTTTAAATAACATCAAATAGATTGAAAACAGTTTATTTCTACTATTAATAAAGTAAGTTGTAATTTTGGTTTTATATGTGAACAATTTTATGTAAACAATTTTATGCACAAATTCTAATAAATGAAATTAATACGACTAAAATATTTACAACAAGCACATCAAATACAAATACTGTTATTACTAATATAAGCCCCCAGTGGCATAGCGGTATGTCTGCGAATTTACAACGCTAGAATCTGGGTTTCGATACCCGTGGTGGGCAGATCACAGATAGCCCATTGTGTAGCTTTGTGCTTCATTACAAACAAACGAACAATGCTAATATAAAAAAAAACTCCTAAAATGGTTTGGGTGTATTTAAAATTGTATGGTTGTAAGCCTGCAAACTTACCTGTTTTGTTTTTTGAATTTCGCGCAAAGCTACACGAGGGCTGTCTGCGCTAGCCGTCCCTAATTTAGCAGTGTAAGAGTAGAGGGAGGGCAGCTAGTCATCCCCACCCTCCGCCAACTCTTGGGCTACTCCTTTACCAACGAATAGTGGGATTGACCGTCACATTATAATGCCCCCACGGCTGAAAGGGCGAGCATGTTTGGTGTGACGGGGATTCGAACCCGCGACCCTCAGATTGCGAGTCGAGCGCCCTAACCACCTGGCCAAGGCCATTAGAGGCAAGGGCATAAAATGGAACATAAATATTTATTCCACATATTTTAATCTATTATTTCAGTATGCAATTCCAGAACTACACAAAACGTCCCATTAAGTTGATATTTATTATAATTTTGATAAATACTGTCACTAAATTGGTCTGTATTATAATAAAATTCTAGATATTTTATTCACTATAATTTCACTGTATCTGGATTATTCAAAATAACATACCAGTCTTGGAATGTTTAACTCCTTCAAATTCTTCTTACTTATGATTTTACTAAGTTAAATACCAAAACAGATTTAAAAGATATGATTAGTCTTTAATAACTTAATTCATCTGTTTTAGGACATAGTTTGTATATTTGTTTCAGAGCAAACCCACATGGGTTGTCTCCGAAGTCACCGTTTGGGAATCGAATTCCGGATTTTAGCGTTGTAAGTACACAAATTTACCGCTGTCCCACCGGACGACTTAAGACATATATAGAATGATTTCTAAATACAAGTTCACTAGAAATGAACGCAAAACAGACTTAATTAGTGTATATTTAATAAAGACATTGTTTTTAATGAACAAGCATTTAAAAAGATTACTGGTATCCCTATAGAATTTTTCCTCAAAAACTGATAATTTGTATATATGCTGTTATAAAAATACAGTTTCTTGAAATAAATATATTTCTACGCTTTTATTTTGCGTTATATTCCTGATATAATTTTTATCAATAATGCATATTTTGATCCCGCTTAAACCTAATCTGAATAACTTGTACTATAAAGAAATAACAATAGTGATCATAGTGCGTATTAACAATTATTTAAATTTATACAATACTTTCATAGGAAGCAGAGTGTAATTACCCATTTTTAATAAAAGACGAGACTTCCCCATCCTTGAGCTACCTACCCCAAATAGTGCAGTTCCACACATGTTATTAAAAGGAATAATTATCATTCCCCAATCAAAGATATTTAACTGTCTGTAACACTTCATTTATAGACAATGTTCAAATTTTGCGATCATAAGAGGACGCTGGTGTTTCAAGGGCATCTATATTCAATAAATTCCACCTTTAAATATTTTGCTTTTTTAAAAATGATTTATTCAGTGTATTAGGCCGAAAAGGCTAACTTTAGGTAGTTGGGCTTATTTCAACTTGCTTCACTTGTATTTGAATGAAGTTGACAAGGGGGGAAGATGGGGACTCGGTTATTACTGAACTATTAAGGTAAGGTTTAATAGTTCTTATTATTTCGTAATGGTTCTGTAAGAGGTAAAAAATGGGTGTCAAACAAGGGGTAGAAATTAAAGGTGGCTTATAACAACAAAATTTCTACTATAATGTTATTTAAAATTTTAAGCACTTTAGGAATATTTATCAGTACCACGTCCACAATTAGCTGCAGACGATGAATGGTAGTAAGTGTTGGGACGTTATAGATTAAAGTAATAAACACCTAAACCTTACTTGATCTTTAGTCATGGGTATTCCGTTTTATTTGCATTTTTTTTTATTGTCTGTTATACAGAATATCCCCCCAACGCTTTTGGGTTTATGACCGCGGAAATTTTCCTTTTGAAAATTATTTTTTTGTATTTTAACAAATCGTATCATATTTTGTTATATTTAAGTTTGTCATTTATGAATTTATAAAGTTGAAACTTGTTATTATTAATGGTTTGTTTTTGACTTACAAAAATAGACATGCAGATAAGAATTTAACGAATTACACCAAATATTTTGTGTACAACTCGCATTTTGTATGCTCTCGAATGTTTAAGCGTGGCCTCTTGGTTTAGCATGTACGAACTCTAAATTCGAAGATTCATGGTTTACTTGCACTTCCCCTAAAAAGTGCAAGTTAAAAATTAGATGGCTACGCGCGGATAACCCTTTGGAAACCTTTGTGCCAAAAGTTTGATATAAATATCACGAAAAGAGGCGAAGTTACCCACTTTTATTTATATAAATAAAACTCTGACGTGTCTTTACAGAATCGTGTGTAGTTACTAAGAAGACGTGTTTAAATCGGTTACGCTGAATCCATCCACTTTCAAACATTTTCAGTGCAACAGCCACCACCACCACCCCTCTATTCCCCGTTTTTATGATGGATTAACAAATGTTCACGAAGTTCATGTTTAAAAAAAAAAAAACCAAAAAAAAAAGTTATCGCAATGAAATCTGTAATGACTGTCAATATTAGTAAGATTTCTACAAAGATTAAATTCAGAATGGCTTGGGAGAAAACCTCAAAAGTTGTAAAACTATTAAATATAGCTTTAGGATATACATAAAAAAAAGAAAATCTGTATAAATAATACGCTAGCGTCTGTCTCGATCAAACTCTAGAAATCTCGTATCTTTAGAAAGGCCCTTCGTCCGAGGAGTCCTGATTTCATATTAGCTTTACCATTCAGAATTGCCTTACCTGATATTTGCTTAGTCGAGCTTTGTAATGCAACGAGTATGATGCACTGTGGCGCAATGGCGTTGTGATTATGTAACGATTGACTTCGATTTCAACTTTAGTTTTTTTATTTGCAAAATATTTCATACAAAGAACACTTAACCCGGGTGTAATTTTCTAAAACAAAATGAACATTACATTAAAAACACAATTTATATGGGGTTTCTCGACTTGCTTAGGTCTTAAAATATGCATGCGCAGTTCGTTCAAAACGGTATGCTTATCACTTTGTGAATTCTCATTCAGACGTTTCTGCATATTCAGTTAAGTTTACCTTCATTACAACTTTACATTTACTTTACTTTGCAATAACGTAACTTCGGTTCGTTTCATAGACTGCTATAAACATCTTTTAGCTACCTTTTTAGTAAGCGTTTTTGTTTCTTTGTTTCAACTTTTAAAACTGTCGTACACTGAACGCTCATAACTGTTTCATACTCTGTACACCATTATAAATACTATTATTATACTTTACTGTTTACTTTACGTGTAGTTTTATTAAATAAAGTTACGTGTGCGTGAGTTCCTCTGACCTCGTAAAATATATTCTAAATAAACTAAGATTTATCTATATAACACAATGCCTGTAAGAAAGCGTTGCTTAAGTGGCGTACTTGAAAATGAATAGAAAAGGAAAATCCAAACGAAGGGCATGAAAATTAATACAAACGTTTTGCGTGTTGCAGCTAGTCTTAAATACAGTAATATAAGAATGTTGTTATTTCTTACCTTAATTTGAGTTAGAAGTAAAAATAATTACTTATTAACTTGCTTAAGCTGGCTCGCACCATAATAGTTGTTCAAGTGTGTAATGCAATCAAGGCAGTTTATATCATCTCAATTACAAACTGTTTGACTTTAAATCAATTAAGACTTCTTAATATTGCGTGCAGTACTAATAATATTTCATGGACATCTAGACAAGATCCGCAATACATAAGAGATGGGTGGTACACATTTTCAAGGTAACTCAGAATAACTAACGAAATAGGTCGGTTACATAACTTTTATTCATTCTTTGTCGGTAATAAAATGAGAGCGGGTCATGGACGCGGTTCTCGTGTCAACTAGGACAGGGTCAATTGTAGCGCGTTTTACCACTGGAGTTCTACTATTCTATTCAACAACAACTTGCAACTGTGTGGAAATTAAGGACAAAGATTATATTTTTTGTTACAAAGACAACAGAACGAAAATGCAGCGTAAGACTTCCGTTTACAAACATTGGTCTAATAAAAGTAAGAACTTGAATCTGTGAATCAGAATGGAAATATCTTTAATTCGCCTATCAAGTTACCAGAATTATTTACAAATGTTTAACTTTCCTGCAAAAACTCGCATAAAGGTAAAAAAGAAACAAACCCCGGATTTTAGCATTGTAAATCTGTACACTTGCCGCCTAACCGTCGAGGGCCACTAATTGAGGAAAGATAACAAAATAGTTATAGTATTTTGGCACTTGTGTATAAAGTTAAAATCATAAATAATATTCAACGTTAAACTGGTACACAATTAAAAACTCCTGAGGATGACGTTGTAACGTCGAAACCTGTAGAGTCGTCAACTTTTTGAAGGCCATAGATAGGCCTAAATAAAATGTTTGTGTACCAGTTCAACGTTGAATATTATTTATGATTGTAATAAAATATGTCTGTTTATTTATTTTTAATATCAAACACAATATAAACAAAATTCCTTTCCTGATGAAGTTAGTTTTTGGATGCAGAAAAAATCCTGTGTACATCATATAAAACTATCTACATTTTTAGGTCACAGTGAACGAACTAACTTGGATTTAAATAAGCTCTTTTGTTAACCGACAATGTGTATGGGCGAGTTACATTATCTTTGGAAAATGGAGATAATTCACCAGTAAGATTTAGGCAAGCGAAGAAATTCATCAGTTTAGTAATCTAATACTGATTTTGGTAAGATAGTTTTTCGTTGTAATTATTTTTGATAGAGCATAAATACAATTGTTAACCCCCTACCATGAAGGAACTGTACACAGTGAACAGAAAAATACGATCATTACGCATTTTCCTAATAAAACTGAAATTACTTTCAATCATAATTTTCTATAAATAAACATTAAGCTGTAAAACAACGAATGATGGAGCTTATTTAAACAAACACGATATCAAATACTTGTTAATATCAATTTTATAAAAAATAAAGTTACTATATCATTATGGTACTTCCTTTTCTATTCACCCAAAAATTTTGTAAAACTGTTCCTGATGCTCAAGAAAACGTTTGTTTACAGGCACGAACAGAATAATCGTTGACTTGCGTGTAGTCTATGCTGTATTCAGCATAGTAAATGTCGACTATTACATTTCCTTGTAAAGAAAAAACAAAAACTTCAGCACGAAACGAAGCTGTGAAGTTGTGGCAAATCAATTTTTCTGAAGAATAGAAATTTAGGACTGAGAATTCTAACATGTGACTCTGCTGCCCTGACGGATACTTTGACCAACTAAGGTGCCACATCTTGAATGTTGCAAATCTCCAGGACTGGCGCTAGGGAGAAGGGATGCTGAGGTGGGGCGTGTACCCCCACCCTCCCTCAAATTCACTCTGGCCCAATCAACTTCATTCTTTTCATGGGTTTAAAAATCATCGATTAAAAAAAATTGTATGATACTTTTCAAATCGCCAATAGTCAACAAAAGCCACCCCCCTGGATCCGTGGCTGCAAATCTGTTTTCACCTCACTGAATATTAATATATTAACGGATTTTAACAGGAGTATTCAACTATGCCAACTAGATTATAAAGTTCTGTATCCATTTGTTGCCTTCTGGGAACGCTCGTGCATGCATACTTCCATATTACTATTGTAATATTACTATTTCATTTAGTTTCACTAACATTTATGGTATGTTCCGTGATGGTATTTGAGACATGAGACAAGCTAATATACTGTTGCGTCAGCGAGGTCACGTGACTTGTATCACGCCACTTCTTTCTCGAACCTTCGTGAATTGTCGGGAGATTACTAGATT
>NW_013667395.1:93226-101052 GCF_000517525.1 Limulus polyphemus | reverse complement strand
GATACGTTCTAGCGTTTGTTATAGAGCGACTGTTGAAATTAAGTGTATCGGTAAAGTTGTATTCGGAAAGAATAAACCAGTTTTATTTAAGTAAGGACTTGTGTCGCTAAAGTTTCGTCAGAACGAATTTACGGAAAATTAACTAACGACTGGAGGCGTAACAATACTTTAAGCAACGTAAGAGAACCTTCTCGGCTAATTGATGCTTATACTTCCCCAAAGGCTTATTTATTTATTTTTTCATTTAATCTCGTACAGATAAACACAATCCTTCAATACTCGTAATTACTGAATATCGCTGGCAAATTTGGAAATCTACGAAATTTACACTTAGCCATAAAAAAAAAAAAATCTATTTAAAATACACTAGAAGTCTTTAATTAAAACAAAACGTTCAGAATTCACTTGGTAACTTCACAATATGCAGCAAGCTACCTAGTGTTTTTAACTGCTTCATTCATATTATCATTACGATTTTTCTACGAAGATGTGCCCTAAATTACAATTAAGCTATCTATCAGTTATGGCCATTTTATGAACAAAAACCCATTCACGTTCCAAAATTCGACAATACCAATAGTATCTTGAATACTGCAAACGATACATTCACTACCTTGAGTATTTAAACTATCTTCCAACGAAATTATACGAACTGAAACATAGGACTAATAGAACTAATATAACCAGAAGTCCGAAGAAAGATTGTAAAAACCAACACTGAAAAAAAAAGTTACCCAAATAAAAGTAATCCTTGTATTGCCAAGGTAGGCGGCCGTTAATGTTATTTCATGACGTCATACAAAAGCGTTTGCTAGCAGTGCGTCTGACATCGTTTTCAGATGGTGCCCGATTGTCATGACTGTGTCACATATGTTATGTTTTAGACGTCACACAGTTGAACACGAGTCTATCTATATCAGTCAACAAAATAAAGTTAACAACTCACCACAATTTATACTTTTTTTAAAGCCTTTTTAAGAGATGGGAAAAGTAAAATTATGAATCGTTCAATTTACGATGGCTATATACTAAATAGTACACAATATAAGCTACCAGAATAGTGTAGAAGTTTCATTTCCATAACTTCATTAATTAAAGGACAAATATAGCTAAAACCGCATAGGCGACGAAACTTTCAAAATTAAATAATAGGTTGAACAATCGATAAGTTATATAATTTATATATAATTATTTATTATTATTTTTAAAGAAAGATGACGTTTCGAGCTAGCGCTCTTAGTCAGATCATACAGTTTACAACCAATCGCAAACCCATGAACAAAAGTTCCATATTAACTCATTCCGTACCTCTTTAGTCTTTCCTACCGTTTAGATTCTGGGGTGAGGCCTTAACATTAAAGCATCTGTTGTATATACAAGACTGTTTAGTTTAAAAGTTATTTAGTGATCAAATATTTAATGATTATTTAGTTTTAATAACAAGCGTTAAGGCCCGGCATGGCCGGGTGGTTAGGGCGCTCGACTCGCAATCTGCGGGTCGCGGGTTCGCATCCCCATCCCACCAAACATGCTCGCCCTTTCAGCCGTGAGGGCGTTATAATGTGACGGTCAATCCCACTATTCGTTGGTAAAATAGTAGCCCAAAAGTTGGCGGTGGGTGGTGATGACTAGCTGTCTTCCCTCTAGTCTTACACTGCTAAATTAGGGACGGCTAGCGCGGATAGCCCTCGTGTAGCTTTTCGCGAAATTCAAAACAAACAAACAAACGAGCGTTAAAGTAATTATTTTGAAGGCGATAGTTACAATAAATTTCGTTACTTAACTCTGTAGGAATGAGTACTGTTGCATCATAACGTCTTGTAGTTTGTAAAAAGTTCTAGGCCTCAGTTGGGCACACGCACGGTGTAACATAAGTGAATTTATCACTGTTTTATTGTGCTAAAAGAGGAAAGAAGAAATAATTCGTCTTGTAAATTGGGTTCAAAAGTAACTAAACTTGCCTGTGTGCGGTCTTGATAAGAAAAGATGATTTAGTTTTGCATACAACTGTGATACCCTATAGTGTAAATAATTTTTGTACATATGTTTGCCTTGTTTTAAATATATTTAAAAAAGTATATTGTTACGTCTCTGTTCGTTTGTTAATTTTCCGTAAAAATGCTTTCCCAAGAAACTCTAGCGATACAAGTCCTTTCTTAAATAAAACTAATTTATTCTTTCTCAATACAATTTTGAAATTCACTTAATTTCCACGGTCACGCTATAACTTAACACGCGCTCCAACCATCTGTCCATCTCTATCCCTGTCTGCAATTCAACTGCATTCTTGCTGTCACTTCTTAGCGGTCTTATATACAAGAATACCGCACATCTAGTAAACACTCGAGGCTTCACGAAGGGACATGAATTTTCTAGAAGCTCATGACGTGTTATTAGCGTCACGTGACTTCCGCTGTCTTAACAATATTGTGTGCTGATGTCCGTTTATTGTTTGACTTTATCGCCAACAAGTCTGATACTTAATGTAAAAGAATCCCAGCCCACATCCAAAACCTGACAGCCTCAGCACGGACCGAAACTCGTTATTAGAAGCAGTTATTCAAATACTAGCTTTTTTTTTTTAACTTCGTTACTTTTGTCTTATTAGGAATTTTGTAGCCAATAAAGTAATGGACCTGCGAGCAATTTGGTGCATAAATAGTTTATAAACATTCTGTAATCCGATTATATCTTCTCCCCTCCCCCATCAGACAGGAAACGCAGTTCAGTAATAAAATACGAGTTGCACGACATGTACTCTAACAATAGCGTGTTTATTGTTTTGACAAAGTATTCAAGCACTTGATACTACAATTCGTAAATAAGATCAACATTATCACTAAGTATTTATTCCGCTATATACAATCGCGGGAGAAAAGCCTTACGATAAGAAATGCATGTATATGAAGTGTAAACGTGACCTACTTTGAAAAAAAAATGTAGGTAAAGTCTTGTAAGTGGAACTAACATGCACGTGGTTTTAAGTGTTTGTCAACAAACTATACTTTCATTTCATGTCAGATCTATAATGACTAACAGATGCTTTTGCTTGGTCAGATAGTTTGTTCTTTAAATAGCTGTAGAGCAGGGCAGATACACGGGCTTATTAGGTATTCTGAAACAAATTGCAGAACGTATAAACGGCTATATACCAAAAGACCTATATATATATCCTAATGAAATACTACACACTAGTTATGACTACATTATATTAAGTATTATGTAGTTTCATATTTTAAAGAAAATGAAATTAATATACTTCCATTTCTAATACCTTTATCTTGGTTTTAATGCTGAAGGGAAAACAAAAACAAACTGCTACACAAGTTTTAAGGATTTGTGAAGTTAAGTTTTAATGAGAGTCTGCATGCCACAAAAATTGTTGGAAGTACTTGCAGAAATAAAAGGTACATTGTTTTGTTTGTATGATTTCGTATGTCAACAAAACTATCCAAGCTGTTTTGTAATACAGTTCGAATTGCTGAGAATCAAAAATGGCCTCGTCATCGTAGTTTTTCTAAGTGTTTAACCCGCACTCTTTAAGGCGTGTGACTAAACTCTTTAGTGTTATTTATCTAATTTATTGGAGCCTATAAATATTAAGTTTAAGGCCTACTAGTACCATGAGAACAATGATGAAACAATTTTGGTAGTTGTGGAACTTCAAACCTCACTGCCAACAATTTTACAAGGCCACATCATTAGAAATTGAATTACAACACTGCGTAAATCTACTATGAAATTATAATTGTTTTTATATAATATGTACAGCTGACTGCACTGCAATTCGTGTGTTTGTGTATAGGATAAAGTTGTATGGACACAGTATATGTATTATCGTGAAAGTTAGTTTAAAGCCTGTCTTCTGTGATAGCATCGAGAAAGCAGTCAATGTAGGACATTAGACCTTTGAAATCTATAAATTATTTTGGGACACTAGGAACAAGTGACCGCGATGTTTGCCAAGCAGTCTTTGGTATTTCAAATGTTTCTAATGAATGTTATTCCATAGCATGGTGTAGAACCCTTCGTTGAATTTAAACTAAATTAAGAGATCAAATTAAATCGTACCGATCAACAAAGCTGTTTTCAGATAAATACACTTGTAGGCATCAGATGCCACCTACATATAGTTTTCTTCTTAAACCTATCGTTAGAAATTAAGCTGCAATAGCAAAATAGATGTAAGCTTAATTCTACCACTTGACTACAAACTCTTTATTTCTTTATCCTCTAAGTAAATATTACTTACAATATGCAGCACTTTCCGTTGGAAATGGACTGAGAAGATTTTGCCATAAAGTATCGTTAACACTAAAATACGTAAGTTTCGTATCTGTTAAACTAAGCGTGGCGGAATACAGCTACACAGACTGTTCTAAATTTATAACGCAAATAACCACGAAATTTCTATTTAAAATGAGATTTCTTATACATGGACAATTTCAAATCATTTAATGTGCTCAGAATCCACTGGAACTGCTGCTAGATACGTGTCTTCGAACAAACCTTCTTACTTAGCCTCTTCCCTCGAGGCTTTTAAGCCAGAGGTAAATACTTATTGTTTCAAATAAGTGTCCAAAAGATAAGGGAAGAATTTTAAGTCATGGGAAAAGTAAAGGCAAAATAGGAAAATTGTACTGACAATTGACTGTGTCGCTGAAGCCACGCCGTTATATCGTTGTTTGTTGGTATGACACTATCAAAAATGAGTCACAAGTTGTAGCTTTGGTATGGATTGGAAGAATATGCAACTTTGGTCCAAGAGTGCTGTTTAAGTTAACGCCATACAAAATTAACGAAACGCTAAAGTTGTACGATAATTTTTTATTTAGATTTACAGGGTAATAGGTTTATTACATCGATCCAGTAGCTTTGATGCATAGCTTTAAAGTAATAAGCATACACCTAGTCTAGTCCATGACAAAAATCAAATTGAATCAGAAATACATTTTACTTTTTAGAGCAAATGTAACCAAAGATAAAAGGAATAACCATATTCGTGTTAAGCCTAACGTACTTTTGAGTCTGTCCTTACTATTACAGACTACAATGAGTACTAGAACTTCATCTTAACTTAAAATCTAAAATATTTTGAAAGAAAGAGCTCGAGAATTGTATATTGTTTAGACACAATTATTTGCACCATTAACATTAAAAATAATGTGTTTTTTAAAGTTAGCCTAATTCAGATTTGTAAATGACTTAAAAATGATAGTTACACTTCAATTATATATCTAGTTCACACTATAATTCATACAATTGATGACAAATAGCGCCTAGACGACTGTTACGTCTGTCGTATCCAAGAGGACCTGACTAACCCTAGTATTAGACGATGGGCCTCGTCGGCACTTTCTCTGACGGATATAGCGTTGACTTATTACTCCTTTACTTTCACTCTTACTTCGTTTATATTAAGTAATGTTTTATCTTTCCTGCATAAAACAAACATGTAAGTTTAGAAGTGCTTAACTTGTACATCAGCGCTAGCAACAAGGAGCGTAAGGCAAGACGTCCTTGGTCAAAAGTCTCGGTGCACGGTCATTGGACACGATCACAAAGGGTGAAAAGCAGCGGATACTTGTAACTCTTGTGTGGGATTTTGTTCTCACGAGTAACCATCAAATATTCAGTGATGCGAATAGAAGTAGAGTAGTGTGTTGCTTATAAACTTGATATAGTTCATCACTGGCCATACCTGACATTCTTTCTTCCCCTACGAAACCGTAATGTTTGGCATAACTGAAACGTAAACAAACTAGAAAACCATAAAATAAAGAAGTGTGTGTGTGTGATTACATTAGTTTCCGTGAATATAACTTCTGACACAGGAATAAATAAGTAAACAAACGCCGACAGTGTTCGCCAATAAGACTACTTTGCACTGGCTGCTACCCTTACCATTACAGGCTAAATAAAGTGTCAGGATTTAAACTTAAAATGCAAATTATTCTGAAAAAACAAAACTGGGGGAGGGGAACTAACGTGTCTCTTGAACACTATTTCTATACTGATAATACATATAATCCCCAGGACGATGAAACCTAATTATACGTTGTTTGTTTTTTCAGGGGGGGGGGGTCAACATGTTCAGAAAAGGAAAACATTTTATTTAACAATTTTCAAGCAACCTCTTTTCTTCAGGTTTAATGAGAATATTTTATAATGGCTTCACCGTGAGAGGTAGAGATGCTTTTCCTCTATGAGCGTCGTTGAAAGTTCATGAATCTCGGAGCATTAGTGTTACAGTGTTCGTTGATTCGCACCATGGGATAAGCAGATTCAACTACTTAATCCGATAAATTATTCTCTAAATCTCGTATTTTTACTAAAATCGTACTATATAGAAATTAAGAAACAAAAACCTTTTGAGTTTTCTCCAGACTAGCCGATGAACTTTGCATTTTTATTTTTGTCCACGTTGCTCAGGATACACATGCACGTCAGTTACATTTTTTCCCCCTGTCTTTTGAGTTCATCAGATGAACTTTGCCTTTTATGGAGATTGTTATATGACATATTGACTTAACGATTTGAAGTGTTTATACAAAAACTAATTTCTAAGCTCTTAAAAATGACATTTAAAAAACTTCTGAAACATTTTTACCAATCTTTTTGGCATGAAATGCCACGTTTTCTAACTTTCTCGTAATCGACACGTCATACTTAAGTTGTTGACACGAGTCTCTTTTAATGTTATACACTTCCAATGATTCAGCTTGTGAGACATGAACTGGAGCTCCAGACTTTCTCTATTTTGTACCCCCCCCCCCAATTCATCTGACAAAGCTTTTAGAAAACAGTGTGGAGGAGGACAGAACACGAGTAACCTACCGATATGTCGCTATTTTCAGTTGAAACGAAACATCTTGAAGATCCCGCCTGCAGGCGCCCATGTGAGTTGAAGGCTGCCAGCCACGGGCCAAAAATAAGTAACTGGCGTAAGCCGAGACTTGGTTGGCTTCACTTGTTTGCTCGCTTTTGACATAGGCTGAATCAGAGGCTATAAGCTCCTACTGGAAACTTGCCTCTTAGTAGCAATGCCGTGCCTATGAGATGAGTGCATAGGATTACTTCAGTTATACTAATCTTCACACAATTGTGTATAATTTCAAACTCTGCACACGTTCAAATTACGTACAAGTTAAAATATTTTCTTGAATAAGAATTATTTCATTATAAAAAGTTAGGCATGCGCACTATATTTAACCGATGTATTTTTACATGTATAATAATAATAATACAAACACGTGCATGGCCTCTGTCGTAATAAATGTTCTTGACCAATACAATTAGACCAGTAACTTAAAAAAAAAAAGGTAAAAACTTTGAATATATAAACAAGTTATCTCTGATCACAAGCAAAATAATTTTTGCTTTATTTAAGTTTCGTTGTTTGTTAGACTACGTAAACGAAACGTGTACGATATTACAAACAAATATGCTTTTAACAGTGGCAAATTTGTTCTGTTTCTGTTAAAGAATCATCGCTGTTAGTGAAAGTGTGGGCAACTTTAGACCAGTAGCACATACAGGGAAACAAAGCTAATAGCGTGGGAAGAGCCAGTGACCCACTTACCGATTTTATCAACATTTAAAACTCAACAAAACACACTGATAATAGATAACTCGCTGAAAGCAGTTTCTGTTTTAGAAGATACCATAGAAGTCTCAATAATTGGGTCGTAATGACAGGAATGTATAACGTATACTACTTACTGTACCTAACTCAGTGTAAGGTAGTCTAATAAGCAGTTGTAATATCTTCAAACTGAAACACACTTAACTCTGTAGTAAGCTTACTTCGGTACCTTGTTATTCTA
>NW_013667395.1:91928-93215 GCF_000517525.1 Limulus polyphemus | reverse complement strand
AACACTTAATCTTTAGTAAGTATTACTTCGGTTACTTCTTATTTTAACGTTAAAAGTTAAATATATATATATATATATATATATATATATATATATAATTATCTAACCTTCAAAATGTTTAACAATAACGTATACTATTGTGGGTTAACTTGCACGGGCTCTCGTTTTTTGGTAGCTTAATTTTACTTGCCTATTAAAAGTATCTACATATATATATGCTAAATATAATTTCCACAAGAACCATTTTACTACAAAACTAATTATTTAGATGACTTTACTTTTACAAGTAAATTGTAAGTGCTGTTTGCTCTTTGCCCAATAATGGCACCACTGAAGCAGACCAGGAAATACAAATGTTTGGGGAACCACTAGTTCATTAAGAACTACTTAAACAACTTTTATTTAGCAGAGCAATGAAAACTCGTTGGTTTTTATTCTTATTTTTTTGGAGGGAGATACTGTTGAACACTAGTAAATTTGTCTTACAGAAAGAACTCCCATGGTCTTGCCTTTTTTCTTTTTTGATAACTGAGTTTACTTGACCACAGAAAAACTGTATATAAAATTACTAACTAAATAATAAGTACAAAATAACATGATCTAATTTTTTTTTTATTTACATCAATACAAACAATATTTGCATTAAGTTGTTAGAAATGAAGGTTGTAAAACTAAAACATTGTTTTCAGTGTTTGTATGCATGACTTTTAGAAATAACAGAATATGAAAAAGGTTGAGTAACTAATATAAATAGAAGAATGCAATGTTTGACGAATATTTACTAATTCAACCAAAATAGTTGAAATGGGGGAAAAATAAGCAATACTTAAAATTCTAAGTTTAAAAGAACATAGAATTTGCTAGTGATGCAGGAAAACTTGTTACTTAGATCTAGAAAAGAATATTAAATTGACATTTCAATAAATAATACATTGGTTTTAGAGCCATTCCTATTCAACAAATGTTTTGAGACTTATTACTGGAACTTCCATCGTTTAATAAGGAAGCTCTGGTAGTTTATCTTAACTTTCATATGTCTCAAAGATATTGCATGGTAAGACTGGCTTGGTAAGAAAATTGAAGGAAGTTTAAAAAAAATCTTTTATTTATGGAGAATGTGACTCAATTAAGCTTTGGACCTATATTTTAGTTATGTTAAAGCTTTGTGTAAAAAAAAAAGGGGGGGACGGTGCTGTACCGTACCATCCGCCCTTCGGTCCGGTACCAGCAGAAGCCGACGACTTGGTTGGGTCGTCTACTTGTTTGTCTCGTCTTTTGTACATAGGC
>NW_013667395.1:85871-91907 GCF_000517525.1 Limulus polyphemus | reverse complement strand
GAATGTGACTCAATTAAGCTTGGTACCTATATTTAGTTATGTTAAAGACTTTAGTGTTAAAAAAAAAAAAAAAAGGGGAAACATTTGCAGAAACAATTTACAGGAAACTTGTTTATTGAAATAAACGTTTCAGTGAAGCTGAAAATGAACTAGTACTTAAGTTTAAAACTTATCACAATGATACTTATTAAATAAGTGTGTGCATGAAATGGACTAGATTTTAAAATGTATGAATCTCTCTCTCTCTCTCTCTCTGGTATACATGTACCATATAAACTGAATTAACCTAACATAATACTTCAACAAAGTGATTGAATAATATCCTAAGAAAAAAATACTCTACCTTGTTACATGCACTCTCAACTTGTATAACAAATTTTGTACAAGTAAAAATGAAAATACTGATTGTAATGAAACTTAAGCCACTTGCTCATTTTTAAGTTTTTATACCTATACCCCCAAAAAAGTTTTGAAAACAAACACTATTTACATGATTTAACCAGATTACAATAAACTTGTCGATAAGAAATATATGTAGTCATAATACCTCAACTGATTAATATTTTTCATACTTTGTCATAATTCGTTTAATATTATGAGACGTTAACTTGATTAAACAACCTGATATAATGATTAATTACAGGTGCTTCATTAAGCCAAAACACTAATGTCCCAAAACTACCTGCAGTACTTGGATTAATTTATAAAATGTTTGCGAGATGTATATTCTCCCATCAAAGTAAGTGCTTTGTTTATGTGGTGTTCTTAAATGATAACCTATTACTTTTTGTTTATGGTGAATCCTTATTATTCTAAGCTTGCATATTTCATTTTGTCTTCATCAAATGATTTCTATGAATTACAAAAAAAAAACAACAAAAAAACACTTGTGCACCTATCCTGGTTTTGGAAAATAAGGATTTACAATTATTAGACAATTAAAATTCTTCTCCAAAACTAAAAATACACTTAACTGTTTTTAAAACCATTTTACAAACGAGTAAGATATTTAAAGTAAATACTTCCAGTGAATCCTCACCCTAAGTTGTATTTATAATTATACAAGCAAGCACTTAAATTAATTTTATAAACATGGTACATACTTAAACTAACTTAATCCATTTGTATCTTTGTAGGCCTATTCTATGCTCGATTTTTATTACTATTATTATTTAATACAAAATATTGGAAGAAACTAATTTCGAAATTTTATTTCTGTATTTAGAACTTGCTATCAATTGCTTTCACTTAAATTGTTTGTTCAAACTCAATCTTGAACAAGGTTACAGAACCATCAAATAGTAAAGATTATATTTAATTGCTAAAACAATGAATTTATCGAAGCTCTGGTTATATAACTTACTTTATGAAATATCTCTCTCCAGACTGTGTTTTTGCCATCTCCCACCCAGGTGGAAGAGGAATACTGTCTATACTATCAGCACTCTGTTGTCTCGGATGTTGATGCTGGGAAGTGGTTTGATTGTAACTTTGTTGCAGTGATGCTGGAGACGAATGTGTATGGCGATGACTGACTGTTAAACCACTTACAATTATATGTTGTTGTTGTGGCGAAGTTGTTGCCGAATTTGATCCAACGGAACACGGGGGAGGAGGAGAAAATGTTCCTTCAAAACTTGATTCTCGACTATGTGAAGCTGATTTTGATCCCCCGTCAGGCGGCTGAAAAAAAGATCGCGGAAGGTTTCGAAGCCTCATAGGAGGTCCACTTAACTGTACTTGACTGTCTTTTGGAAGCATTGCAGCCTTGAAGAGGTCATCTAAATTCGTTTCGCTATCGTAGCAGACTGTTTGATTGGGTCCTTTTTGCTCGAAGACATCCCTTGATTGGGACATCTTTGTGTTTTAACTGCCTTCCTGGATTACTATATAAAATACCCAGGGTCGAGAGTACAATTTCGAATTAGGTACTTACCATGAATCGTGAAAATTATAGGTATGATTCTGGTAGTTTATCGCTAGTAATAGTACTATACTTTCGTCTCGCCTGCTAGCTTACCTCTACCGTAACTACTCAGGTGTTTCCTTGGCTGCGGGGAGTGTATGAAGAGAACGACTGTAGCGACCCCATCAAACATTATCTGCACGTCTCTGTCCCACGGTAGCACGCACAGAGCTGAAGTATTTCCAGATACTTCCTTCTCGCACAACGGGCTTCACGAAATTTATTAATTTAATCATAATACATTACAATTCGCGTTAAAACGCGAACTACATCACATATTTGTAGTTTCAATATATAAATATTGATAGTTTTTCGTATGTGTATTTTATACCCAGTTTATAGTTCATTAAGTTAAATGCTTAAAGAAATCGTATTAAATTCCTACTTTTATTGTGAAGCTAACAATTCCATAAAATTGGATAAAATGGTCTCAGCTTTCAACTGAGTTGACACGACAATACAATTCTAACTTAAAATTAAATTGCATTAGATTAACTTTTTGCAAAGTACTATGTTTTTGGCGTTAAATGAAAAATATCGTAAGTAGATTTAATTCCTTAGTTTATATTTTATCACTTTTAATTATGAATGTTTAAATGTATTGTTAGAAAACTTGAATAGCTTTCTGGAGCATTAAAAAAAATCAAAATGTTGTTTGTATCAACTGCTGCCCTCTACTAACAAATAGTTGAAACACTGTTCGTGTCATTTTTCAGTATTCGTACGTCGTCTCGTGGTCAGGGCGCTTGGCTCGTAATCTGGGAGATCAAATCCCACCAAAGAACATGTTCGCCCTTTCAGTTATGAAGGAGTGATAATGTAACGGTCAACCCCATTATTTGATTAGAGTAGCCTTAAATTGGCGGCGAATGATGTGGACTAGCTGCCTTCCTTCTAGTCTGTCCCTTCTAAATTTGAGGCGGCAAGCGCAGATAGCCTTCTAGGACCTTTACTCGAAATTCAATAAACGGTATTCTTAATTAGACTGGCAGTTAGTATGATTTTGCTGAGACTGTATTTGTTAAAATACTTGTATTACAATAACTTATCGAAATGTTTTGCCGCAAAACATCTGCAAAAAATATCGATACGGAAGATACTGGCTCAACTAAGATTTATTCACCTGAGGGTTACATAACTATGTAATATGCCAACACCAAAGATAGATATATTTAATATTGTCCGCGCACAGACGAGTACAGTCTTTGTAGTACTTTTTTATTGGACGTCCAAGTTTGACAGTTGTTGATGAATTATCTTGTGTTGATGTTATGGATAAAATTATTCTCCTTTCTTATCTCGACAAAACAATATACAGATCCTTTGGCTACCAGGCTTAACTCTGATCCAGATTCACGATGTACAGTTGTTTTTCTGCATGGTCAAGTAGTTGATCACTGAGTGTGGGGTAAAGCACTACCAAAATGTACTTCAGTTCGTATATTTCCCTCCATGTTTCACGAAATTCAAGTGAGAACCTCCAGCAGAAAGAGTAGGTGTCAAATCAAAAGTAAATAGTCTATATTCTCCCGAGTAATCGTCACCCCCTCTCCCATATGAATTCCTTGATCTCGAAACTGTTTTCCCATCCCAGTAACTATAGTTTCATAACTTTATGCATACATTTCGGCATCAAAATCGGGTTGTAAAGATCGAGCATGAATCTGTTTTTCCATCAATAGTGATTTGCTTCGAAATTGATACTGTATTGTTTAAGATTGTACGGGTTATTTTTTCAATCCGTTAAATGCATTGTTATCAACACATCATATAATAAGAGGTGTAGATGCTTAACCTAAAATGCATTATCGATAGATGCTCATAATATAATTAAGTTTCTCCGAGGAATTGAATGATTTGCACACTATATACTTCAAGCGATATTTAGCCATTCGTTTCTGAAATTGTTTAGCGTGCAACAGAACGACTGATGGGCTGATCTTGACTTTTATATATAGATAGAAATGTGCTGTAGTAAAACTTTGAATCTCGATGCATCATTTGATACAATACAAAATGAATCTACTTTGTACATGCCAGAGTTTTTAAACTTACACTATTGGGCAAGAACTTGTTCTAGAAAAATGTCAATGTAGATGGCAATCGCATCAATTGTGTATCTGTGTTCGTCTTTGATTCCATCATTCTCACAATCATTAAAATCAAGATCATTCAAACTTCCCGAGGTGTCCGTTGTCCACATAGATGATGTCAAATGACTTCTCTTTGCTTCTCCATCATAATTTAGCAAACTTTCTGTGTAGGCTTTATATGCTTAAAAGCCGTGAGGTGAAGAAATGAGCTTGTCATTCAGGCGTACATCCACTTGATAAAGTAGAAAATGAAGAAACAGATTGACGGGAGCAGAGTTATCTATTTTTGTTGGTCTTATCCGGCTTGACAATCTTCCTTTACGTATATATGATTGTACCAGATCTAGGTATTCATCTCCTAATCCCAGTATGAGAACTCGACGATTCATCTGTCAGTTAATAAAGATAGATGATTTTATCCAATCCACTGCCCTTCCTCAGTCATGGTTTTCATGGGACGAAGATAAATTGGGTCTGATTTACGTCGTGCATTCCTGTTTCCTGATCTGTATCGAAATCAAAAATGTATTTATTTGATGGGTCCTTGATATTTTTGTGCTGGAGACAACATAAATGGTTGTTTAAGACATGATTTACATCCTACACAAATGTATTCGCCACAACGATGAAATTCGGGATTACGTTTCTTACTGTCAGTAATGATAAAACGATTCTTGCACTGATTAAAAAAAATTTTCGTACGAAGATTTCGTTTGTTTATCGTGCATTGATTTATGTCGATTGTAAAATTCTACAGATTTACAAAATCTGTTGCAATCTGAACAGACAACGTTTTGACCGTTCACACATTCATTACTATAACAAACGTTACAGTACCATGAACAATTTGTTTAATTGTTCAAATGATTCATCGCATTCTGAACGATAATAATTTACCCCGAGGAAACCTTTCGTTGATGTTATAACGTCGAAATGGTGATCATAATACCACAGATTTTCTCTGAGTGTGAACTGCTTTTATATATATTACATAGTTAAATTTTTCCGAAAATACTATGTATTTGAGCATTTATATGACGTTCAAATATAATATCTTCTATGCCTTATGGAACATTAGCTGAATAATGCAATTCTTTAGCCATGCCAGTCGGTAGTGATCGTCAATCATGTCTAGTATACTTATAATTTGGATCTTTTCTGAGATATGCTAAGCCTAATATTATTACTTTAGCACAACAAAAATCGTCATTGTTAATTATAGCAATAACCGATTTTTTTTTCTTAAGTCTGTCTAGACTGATGTTTGGTCAGTTACGTCTGGCGCTGTTTACTGGTAATTGTAACGTTGTGTTGCGTCAGCGAGATCACGTGACTATTGCCACGCCACCTGCTTTCTAGAACTATCCCGTTCCTTCGGGAGTGCTCTAGCATTTACTAGATTGGGGGTGGTCTGGTATATATATATAAGATGGTCACGGCGTGACGTGACAATAATGTGTGTGTAGGTAATGAGTAATTAAACTGCAGTCAGAGAGAGACGTATTGTTGAAGTTAACGTTCCTTGTTAAAACGTTTGTAAAAGAGCGACTGTTATATTCAGAAAGAATAAACCAATTTTATTAAGTAAGGACTTGTGTCGCTAAAGTTTCGTCGGAACGAAGTTACGGAAAGTTAATTAACAAAGGGAGACGTAACAAATTGGTGTCAGAGAGTGGGATAAAAAAAATGGAAACGAGAAGCGGCAAATCAAACTACAGCATAGCAGACTTGATGGCAGCAATACAAGAGCACCAAAAGAAACAAGAAGAGGAGAGATTACAGCAGTTGTTAGAGGAAAAAGAAAAGAAACAAAAAGAACGAGAAAAGAAACAAGAAGAGAAATTACAGCAGTTGTTGGAGGAAAAAGAAAAGAAACAAGAAGAGAAATTAAAGCAGTTGTAGGAGAAAAATTAAAGAAACAACAAGAGAAATTAAAGCAGTTGTAGGAGGAAAAAGAAAAGAAACAAGAAGAACGAG
>NW_013667395.1:80705-84990 GCF_000517525.1 Limulus polyphemus | reverse complement strand
TTTTCTCCAACAACTGCTGTAATCTCTCCTCTTCTTGTTTCTTTTCTTTTTTTCTCCAACAACTGCTGTAATCTCTCCTCTTCTTGTTTCTTTTCTTTTTTTCTCCAACAACTGCTGTATTCTCTTGTTCTTCTTGTTTCTTTTCTTTTTCCTCTAACAACTGTTGTAATTTTTCTTCTCGTTCTTCTTGTTTCTTTTCTTGTTTATTTTCTCGTTCTTCTTGTTTCTTTTGCTGTTCTTGTATTGCAGCCATCAAGTCTCCTATGCTGTAGTTTGATTTTCTCGTTTCTATTTTTCTTTGTCAAACTCTCTGACACCAATTTGTTACGTCTCCGTTTGTTAATTAATTTTCTGTAACTTCGTTCCGACGAAACTTTAGCGACACAAGTCCTTACTTAATAAAACTGGTTTATTCTTTCCGAATACAACTTTACGATACACTTAATTTCAACAATCGCGCTAAAACAAACGCTATAACAACGAACGTGCTCCATAATACTCTGTGACTGCAGATCAATTACTCACTGTCTACACACACATTATTCCCCGTCACGTTGTCACCCTCTTTTATATACCAGACTACCCTATATCTAGTAAATGCTAGAGCATTCGCCAAGGTACAGGACAGTTCTAGAAAGCAGGAGGCGTGACACTAGTCACGTGACCTCGCTGACGCAACAATAGGATAAATGAGTTAGAGCTAAGTGTGTATAATGTGTGTGTAGAACAAATTAATTATAATTGGTTTAATTAATTGTGATTAATTATATTCCTGTTGAGACATGTATTGTATGAGTTATAGTTATTTAGCAACACTTTGTCTACTTTGTGATAATGAATGGGTTTTAAATGTCTCCTTTAGGGCAAATTAATGAATTAGTGATGTACTTTTAGCATGATTTGATAATGTTAGTTGTTCTCTTATGATGTCTTAATTACAATCAACCAATGAATTAGGGTTTTTTTAGGATCATTTAACTATATATGTATTAATTAATTGAAGTAGGGTCCCTTTTTAGGACGACTTGATTAGTGATATTATATTAAGCTTCATGTTCGAAACTCTAGTTCCTCGTACCATTGCATTGTGTACCAAGGTCTTGATGTGCACTACATGGCACCAGCGAATCACTTCACGAGAAGGCCCTGAATGTGCACAATGCAATGTTGTAGGATTTATTTACAACTTTTTAAAAATAGACACTGATAGAATAGGATATTTAACATCGTTTTGAAATCAAGCATAATTATAAAACTTATGTGGATGCAGTCATTTCTTCTTTCCAGTGACTGTGGAGTGACATGAGAACAATTTTCCAAATGTTTCAAACAGTGGCCACAATAGCTTTACAGGTAAGAAATTATCCTTTATACCCATCATAAGCTTAAGTTGTTAGTATATAGGTTTCTTGAATAAAATTATTTCAATACAAGTTACATAATTTTATTTACATCTTATCAATGAAAACTTAAAAATCCGAGGCTAATTTGAGCTCTAGTTAGATTTTAAGATTTGTTTTTTTTTTCTGAAGTTAGATGGATTCATGCCTAAAGTTCTCATAGCTTTCATTGACTATATGATCTCGGAACTAATCTCCAATTTATTGGTATGTACACTATGGAGAAAAGGTTTTGTCTGTGCAAAATTTATGGGACACTTTTGTTAAATGATCGATTAACAGATTATTGATTTGAATAATACTCGCAAAGTTCCGTTGGTGTGGTTGCAAGTGTTTGCAGAATGCATATATTTAAAAAATGCATTGGTAAGTTTATTTTTTTTTTCTAAACTAACTTTGCTATGGACGACTGTGGCAATGATGACAAGTTTAGGAAATTCTTGTTAATTTGCGTTTCCATGACTATCCGAAACAGCAAACCATTTCCTTGGCCTGGTCCCTACAGTACTGAAGGAGTGTGAGTGCAACATCGACGAATTGGTATAGATATGCTGTCAGGATCTGCCCTCCTTATCGACAAGAGCATAGGTGGAGGGGTGAATTCTGTAATGTCCTCAAGGAGAATACTCTAGAGTCTAGACACTACACAAAGTGCCATTAAAGTCTGTGATTGAATGCAATTCCCCAATATATTTACACTGCTAAAGCTAGCGTGTGCTCTCAATGTTTTCTAGTGTTGAGTGCAAATAACTAGCCAGTGTACTCTGCAGACTCCATTATTACACAAGAGTTACAGTGGGTGGTGAAAGATTCTTTTGCCATGATCAACATCCATCATTACTTTCAGCATGACTTAGCGAAAATATTCATTTTATTTGTTAAGTTACACCTCAGAAAAATCGATTTGGAAAATACTTTTGATTAGCATTTAATTACATATATTAATTAGTTTTATTGATACCAATAAGATACATTTAATGATAGTTATTCGTTTTTTTCCTGAACTAGTTCTCGAATTGCGACATCCCACTTTAAAAAGTACCCTGACCTACATTGGGTACCAATATATTCATATTTCTTTGAGCATCATTTTTGATTTAAGTATATTTTTTTAATTACACTAAAACTCTACTTTTCATTTCCATTGAAGCAATTGTTATTTTAAATAGTTTCATACAATAACTTCAGTATTTTTAGTGTTTAAGAAAGAAACTAAAGAAAATTTAGGTTTCTTGGTGTGGTACACATAATGAGAAATGGCATAAGAAAGGACACCTGTATTGCGAAATTAGGTCAAGAGCTAGACGAAGCATAGTCAGTTAGTATTGAAAATCACAAGTTAGTTATAATAATAATAAAATAACAAGCATCTAGCACCTTTGTAGGAATGCTAAGAAAAACGATAGTCACGAGTTTGACAGTGATTAGTTACTGGACGCCAATCCAGTAGTATAGTGAAGGCTACTAAAAAGTTTATGATAGCATCTAAAATCGGAACTTTGTAAGATCCATTACTACAGACTGGAGTAGTAGTATAAGTAAGAATGCAACTGAATCCATCACCATCAGTGTCCAATTACTTAAGAGTTTTGGTTCCTGTTTTGGAAATGCCCGATGAGTTGCAGAAATCATCCAATGAAGTATCAGAACTAATTGCTGGTTGTTATGTATACTACTTGGTAACTCATAATGACAGAGAATATTGTATTGAAAAAACTTATCTGGAGCTGAAAAGTCAGTTTGGTGCAGCTGTTCAACAGTTTCCCAAGGGCAAATAATAGTGATTATTCAGGAAACCAGGAAAATACCTCCATGCTCTAAAATGACGAAGATATCCAACTTACAATGGAATTGCTATTTCTCTTGTTCAATCAATGTAGTTTAGGATGAAATAGTAAAGTTAATTATATAAAAGAAACTAATATCTGTAATAATTGAGTATCTTATGTGGAAAGTAGTTAGTAAGGATTAACTAGCTGAATGTTAAGAGTATGTTATATGCAAGAACTTAAATAAAATTAATTTATTTTGTGAAACCTCTTCTTTTTTTTTCTTTGACTAAATCTCCTCCAGTTAGTAATTTGTGAGCTCCACTCGCCGTTGCATTCCTGCAGGACTTTGGAGTAACTAATGACAGGTTGGTTAGAGTAAAGAAAAGATTAAAAGTAAGTTGGCCGAAAGCACTAAGTAGTATAAATTAAAAATAAGTAGTAAGTAAGTTAATCTGGCTCCTCCTGGTGTAGGCACGACTACAGAAGAGGATGGTGCATGCTCTAGAGTCGATAAAAAGGCTGATTCTAATTATGAAGCTGCTGCAGGGCAACCTGCACAAGTAGGTCCACGCAGTGCTATGTATTTAACGAGTGCTATACCATTGTATCACAGTAGACTCGACTACGATGTTGATGGCTTTATTGATGCTCTAAATGAAGCTGCAAGAATATCAGGTTAGATTGGTGCTCAAAAGGCAGACATTTTAAGATTAAGAATGGTAGGAGAAGTAAACTGTGACACCACAGATTTCCAGTATTTAGTACACGGGTTAGTAGAAGAATATAGAAAGCAAGAAACATTGCATATGATTTTGACAGAAATATGTAACTTGACTCGGCAAGGAGGTGAATCCATCCAAGTATTTGGACATAAGTTGCAGGAAATAGATTGTGCAGAGCTTACACATACCCAAATGAATTAAGGATACAGCACATCCTAAAATCAGATTATGAGCAAGGTTTGCTTAATAGTACAGCTTGAAGTCATGTAAATGAAGTAAATGCTCCCAAAGCAACTTTACTTGATTTGATTGAAGTAGCTACATGAGAGCAACGAGAAAAACAGATATACAGACCAAAACACACTGCTGTAAATGTAGTAACAGAGCTAGT
>NW_013667395.1:9934-79705 GCF_000517525.1 Limulus polyphemus | reverse complement strand
ACTGAGGGTAGCGTCACCGGCGTCCAGTGGACCCTCACCAAACAGCTGAAGGACCTGGATTTTGTGGACGACGTCACCCTTCTGTCCCACAAGCAACAGTATGCACAGTCCAAGCTCACCCGGCTCACTGAGGAGGCAGGAAAGACCGGCATGAAGATCAACATCAGAAAGACGGAGGTGATGCGGCTGAACAACAAACAAGAGCACCCACTGCAGCTGCAGGGAAAAGACATCAAGGAAACAGAGCGTTTTGTTTACTTTGGAAGCAGAGACGGCGGCGCAGACGAAGACGTTAGGAGCCGATCAACAAAGCAAGGGATGTCTTGGCTGACTGGGTTCTGGTTGGTCCTTTTCCATAGCTCTGTGTTTGAGATCTTCTCTGGCTACCTGATGTTTAGGATGTGTCGCAGGCACTTGTTAATGAACCTCTGTATTTTGTTGGTGATGGTGTTCGTAACTTGCCATGTCTCGGACCCATACAGGAGGACTGCTTTTACATTTGTGTTGAAGATGCGGATCTTGCTGCACAGGGATAAGGCTTTGGAGTTCCAGATGGGTCGCAGGGTGTTGAACGCGGGCTGTTTTAGGCACTGGATAATTTTTACAAACCTCTAACTTTCTAAGGTCAAATTTTACAAAATCTGTGGTCACCACATGACCTAGATATTCCTAGATATTAGGTTTAAGCTTTAAGTTTGCTTTCTGTAATCTATCAAATACGTGCATTAACCTAACTAATATTCTTCAAAACTTGCAGCAAACGCTATGACACTCTAAATAACAAAAACATTTCAAATATTGCAAGCCTGATAATACAACGTCTGTTAATCTCTAGAATGTTGAAGGGGCATTGCACAAGCCATCCTATTAAACTGATAATTACCTGAAAGTAATAAAAAAGTAGTTTTAGCTTTATCTTCTTTTATCTCTACCTGCCAATATCCACTTTGTAAATCCATATATGAAAAGTATTTCCGAAAATCCACACAAGCTTAATTTTCCATCATTTTTAGGAACTAATACAATTGTAGATACTTGACTTACTTGACTTAATCCTGTAGACTCCTAGTGGAGCATAGGGCCGCAACAACACCTCACCAACGGACTCTGTTGTGGGCTGCTCTCCCCGGCTGGGTCCACGCCATTCTGGCGGCCTTTGCTTCACTCCCGACCGATCTCCTCCACGTCTGTTTTGACCTCCCAGCTTTTCGTTTCCCTTGTGGGTTCCAGTCCAAGGCCTGCCTTGTAACATTGTCAACTGTTTTTCGCAGAGTGTGTCCAATCCAGCCTCATTTTCTTTTCTTTATAGGACATTTGTGCATTTTTAGGACTTGTAGGATTTTATAGAATATTTATACCACATTTTGCATTGCTGGCAAAACTCTTAACCAAGTTAACTAAGAAGTGAATAAAATTCCAATGGACAGATAAGACAGGAAGCATTCGAGAAATTAAGAGAAAAGCACTGATTCTAAGCTACCCAGATTTCAGTGAAGAGTGTCCCAAGCACAGATGTTTTGGGATACGCTATAGGTGTAGTATTATCACAGTTGGACGAAAATGGGTGGGAAAAACATCCTGTAGTATATCGGTAGACAATTGGGAAAAGCTAAAATAAATTACTCTGTTACAGAACAGGAATACTTAGCTGTAGTGCATGGAATTAAAACTTTCCTTTGTTATCTGTGTGGTAGGAAGTTCACTATCATTACAGACCATGCACTGCTAAGGTGGCTAATTACATAAGACCCCCTCCTCTAGGTTAGTAAGATGGTTACTGTTACTACAAGACTGATTTTTAAATAATACATTGACCAGGTAGGAAGCATTCTAATGTCGATGCTCTGAGTAGAATTAAAGCAGGAAATACAGAAACTGAAGAAAAACAGATACTTAACGAAGTAAGAGGTAAAAGCAGAAAATGAGGAAAAATTAGAAGTAATTTGAGATTTAGATCATGTGATTAGTGAACAGAAGAAATAAGTTATTAAACACCTTATGAAATAAAGTATTACAGGGAGAAGATACAGAATACACGTTAGATTCAAACATCTTATGTAAAAAAGTTGATGACAACAGGGCATTGTAAATAGTTGTACCAGAACTTAAACACGCCATTCACAGCACATCTAGATTTTTGGAAAACATACGGTAGGATAAGTAAAAGATTCTTTTTGACTAAACATGAGGAAAGATAATTGTGATTTGTGCATAGAATGTCAGAAACGAAAAACGAGCCCACATTTTAAGAATGCTCTCTTACAAAGAATGCAGAGTTTAACCACGCGTTTTCAGTTAATAGCTATAGATATATAAAGCCCATTGCCTACATCATACACAGGAAACAAATGTGTTAGTAGTCAGATTACTTAACTAGGTTTCCTGAGGTAATATGTTTACCTGATCAAAAAGCAGAAACCATAGCTAAAGCACAAGTAAATGACATGGTAGTTAGACATGGTATACCACAGTATTTACCTACGGATAGAGGTAGTAACTTCATTTCTAAGTTAATGAAGGAAGTGTGCGAGTTACTAGGTGTAAGAAAATTGAGACTACAGTTTATCATCCAGCTGCTAATGGTCTAGTAGAAAGATTCGATAGAACTTTGTTAGATATGATCTCTCAATACTGTGGGAAGGATCAGACAACTTGGGACGAGCAGATCCCTTTATTAGCATATAGGAGTGCTGAAATGAGTCTTATTACATGGTAGAGATGTTATGCTACCTATTGCAAGAAATACTAGCTCTTAAAAAAATGAGCTATGCAGTAGATTACAACTAAGGCAGAATTATTAAAGTGAACACAGTTAGCATTTCAGTTAGCTAATGAACATTTGACAAAATCTGCAGAGCATAGAGAGAAGCAAGCAAATAAGAAGGTGCAAGCTAGTGACATAAGGTAAGGGAACAAAGTATTGTTATACATCCCAACTGTTAAGAAAGAAAACACTAAACAGCTGGTAAAATTATGGAAAGGTCCTTTTAGAGTTCTTAAGCAAACAAGACCAGTTAATTTCGAGATTCAGGAGATCCATGGAAAAGGTAAACAGCTAGTACACGTTAATAGATTAAAGAAAGTAAAAGGTTATAGATCATATCAATACAAGTGTGTAGTGGACAAAACAAAGGAACAGGATCAAATTAACAACATAATTGAAGAGACTAACAATTTAGGTGAGTTTAACTTATCTCTTAACACAATTTATCGCGAGCATCACAAACGTGTGCTAAAAGACGATCATACAAATTTATGACACTGCACAACACTTTCCAGCCTCTTGTAGAGCTTGTCAACACTGTCTCGACTGGGCAACCTTCTTAGTCAGTGACTTTGCCTCATGGACAGCTGGTGGTGGTTGTCAATAACTTTCAGGTATGTCAATCAAAGTTTGACGAATTTCAGAATAGTTCATATAAAGAGCTCTGGTTGCATTGCTCTGTGCTGTCCATCTTGTTTTTGATACACTTTGTACAACATAGGTATTTTTCTTCATGTTCTTTACCAAGTTAGACCACTCTGGGTTGAAGCTGAGAAGAATGTATAGAGTAACTGCAAAATTCAAAAAATTGATTGCTGCAGGGCAATACTCCACAGGAGCTGATCCAACTAAATTTAGACTATAGGCAGCATATGTAACCCATTCAGCCAAACTGTTAATTTCACGAAACCTAACTTGACCACTGAATAAATCCCACTCGTATTGCTGGCGTTATCATATAAATGTGACCTGCAGATTGAAATATAAATGCCATGAAATTTGAGAGTACCCTGCAGAATATCGAATAAGTATTTTCCATCATGTTGTTCGATGAAGAAATCGTTCAACCACATTTCCGTTACTGAGTACATAACGAATCACCAATATGTCAATAAATTAATCACATAGTTGAAAAAAGATAAGACGCGTTTCCTCTCTCTGGATTTCCATGTTTTTGAATGTGCTCTGCAAGAAACGGATCAAATTCAGCTAAAAGTTCAATGCATCCAAGGTAGTTTCCATTGTTAGGGCAGCCGTGCACCTCAGTGTCACCACGGAAGGCTAGTCCTCGTTCAGCAAGGAATCTTATTACAACAACTATTCCCTTCAGGACTTCGATCCAGTATTTACATGATTTTCCCTTCATTTTCTTCAGTTCTGCGTCAATTCTGGTGGACTTTATACTGGAGCATCATTGACAGTGCACCAAGATGATCCTTCAACTGCTCATGAGAAATAATCATAGTGCTTGCATTTATAGTAATCAAAACCTGTTTTAAACTGATTAGAGTAGTCGCTGGTGCTGGCTCAGAATAGGTTGCATGCGTGGCAATGAACTTTACCAGTTGAAGAATAAATAAGACAGTCTCTCTGGACAGTTTCTCCATTTCCCAGTCGCCTGAAAAAATATTCTTTGCGCGCATACCTTTTCTTTTTCCCAAATTATCTACCCATCTATGAGAAGTCTGAATCCAAATTCTGCGAAGGGGTATTTTCTGCTTAATAATTTATGAGATGTGAAGTGATCTCCTACTCAGCTGTGATCACTACTATAGTTTAATGTCGAGACAAAATCTGATGTTTTCTTTGGTGTCTGTTACTGTTATCATTACATCTGCCGGTACTGTCACTATCACTTCTGGAGCAGCCTGAATGATTCTCGTTTGTTCCTAGCTTGATCCATGTTCGACACAACCCTCAGTGACATCTGTTTCAACATGTTCAGTAGTTTTGTTTTCCACGTCTGATATTGATGGATGGATGGGAAAGCTTGCACTGTCACTTGTCTTAACTTTTCTAATGAAATTCAGCAAAGAATCTCTCGTCTGTTTTAAAGCTTCAGCCTTTTTCTTTCTCTTTTCAAATCAAAACTTTTGCTTCCTTTTGTATCCGTCTGACTCATTTAATCCAGTTCAAAGGTACCCTGAATATTAAAAAAACTTCACCGAACTATAAATAAAAGATGCCAAAATAAGGAACAAAGTCATAATGACTGCATTGTAACTGTGCTCATTATTTTGTTCATGTTTGTTTACGATGCAAAAGTATTCACAATGTAAAAAAATAATTATCTAATAATATAAAAAAATAAATACAAAGTACCATAGATTTATATATATATATACGACTGATATTTTATGGGATCTATACGATGTATATATAGATCTATCTTGGGCGGCGTACGATTATGAGAGTGCCTAGGGCTTACAACGACCTTAGTCCGCCCTGCCCCTTAGTGGCACAGCGGTGTGTCTGCGGACTTATACCGCTAGAAACAGAGTTTCGATACATTTGGTGGACAGAGCACAGATAGCCCTTTGTTCATCTTTCTTCTTAATAATAAGCAACAACAAACATTTTTTATTTGATTTATTCTATTTTTTAAAAATTGTGATACGTTATTAATATTTCGGATAAATAATAAGAAATTTTCAATTCAAATGTTTTGATTGGAGGATTTCTCGAAAATAGACTGGATGGTTATGTCTCAAACTGAAGTGATAGACTAGAGAAAAGGCATCAAGTCAACACCATCCACGGCGAACTCTTGAGCTGCTATGTTCAGATCGAATAGTGTTATTTGACAGTCACTCTTATGTATTCTCACAATCTGAGGGTCGCGGGTTCGAATCCGCATACCACCAAACATGCTCTCCCTTTCAGCCGTGGGGGCGCTATAATGTGACGGTCAATCCCACTATTCGTTGGTAAAAGAGTAGCCCAAGAGTTGGCGGTGGGTGGTTATGACTAGCTGCCTTCCCTCTAGTCCTACACTGCTAAATTAGGGACGGCTAGCGCAGATAGCCCTCGTGTAGCTTTGCGCGAAATTCCAAAACAAAACTTGTGTATCCACGGCTCCAAACGGCGCACGAACTACGGAACGTCAGAGTTACAGTTTGGTACAGTAACCATTGACATGTACTCGGCCTCAAATGTAATTAAGTTATACCAACTTTATTTTGAACGTGTTTATTACATTTTCCTAAAATCAAAATTAAAATCACTGTTTATAATAAAACTTGTTTGAAGAATTGATATTCATTTGAAAGGTCTTTATAGACTTAAATTTTATTTTCTTCTTCTTATTATTATTATTGTAAGCTAAGATTTAATTTAGGTGTTTGCTACAGTTTCATTACTTCTAGAAAAGTTTCAATTTCGCTTCTTGCCTGTGTTGTCATCTTGAAGTTAAAGTTTAGTCAAAGTTCTATTTTATTTTCATCATAATAATCCCACTTCTGGCATAATTGTTGTAACGTATTCTAATGTTGGCGAGTTCTTTTGAACTGCTTGGTAAAAATAATGGCAAGTCCAGTTCTCGTAACGATAACAAATTTATTCATTTCTCAATAACGTTTGCTACAGGTTATGTTCACAAACCGTTTTAATAGAAACTGATACCAATGTTTCTTATACCTAACTTACGTATAGAATTTCCTTGCTAATAGACTCAATAATTTTCATTAACTTTCTTAATGTGATGATTTTTAGTAAAGATCAAGAAGACAGAGACAAAAATTATGAGAAGACCAAGAAGAAAAAAGATAGAGATTTAAGAGAAGAGTTAAAAAGATAGAGATTTAAGAGAAGAGTTAAAAGATGGAGGTGTAATTTTGTAAAAAGGAAAAATTAAAATAAATCTGACTAGACAATATTGATTAACTTATTGGAGATGTACAGAAAGGCTGTAATGACAAAATAAAAAAAAAGAAGAAAAAAATCAACGACAGAATAAAACATTTGGAAAAAGAATTGGTAAATTCAATAATCAAGTTTGTTTGTTGAATTTTGTGCAAAGCTACTTCAGGGCTATCTACAATAGCCATCCATAATTTAAAAGTAATAGAGTGAAGGGAAGGCAGCTAGTCAACACTACTCACTTCCAATTATTGGGTTACTTTTTACCAAAGAAAAGTGGGATTGAATGACATGTTATGCTCTCACAGCTGAAAGAGCAAGCATGTTCAGTGACGGGATTCTAATCTGCAACCCGCAGGTTGTACAACGATTTAACTACACCTGTCCAAGAACTACAATATAAGACACTATATATCATAAAATATGGAATATAAGGACTTATTTTGTCTACACCTATTACCTCTATTGCTGTGTCATCTGTGACTGCAAGACTTTCATGGACTGCTTTAGCTATGTCACTACAGAACCCAGTTTCAGAATTTAACTGGATGAAAAAAACCAATGAACTATGGTGGAAAGTTACCATTGGAGACATATCATACTCACCTTGAAATAATTTCCAGAGTGAATGGATAAAACAGTGAACAACAAGCTATTTAACTTTCTGCCTATTTAAGTAGCCCAGCTTTAACAACATTAAGTAACCTTCCAGCTTAGAGCCATAACAACTATCAAGCATTGATTGGTAGCTATGTTATTTAACAGGTTCAGAATGATAAATCAGAAAAGTATCCGAAGAAACATTCCAGAGCAGGGTGTGGAGGAATGAAGAGGTATCTGAAATTGTAGAAAATTTGGAAAGATTTATCCAGATGCTCTATGTGAAATGATAAATTCGTTGGCACGTGACCAATCTATAGCTGCCACAACAGATGAGAATTTGTGAATTAGGCTGAAGTAAAGTAAGTGTACATTCTTAAAGTAAGATTTCCAGTTGGTGATGGAACTTGAATTCATTAAAGTAGCAGGTAAACAACTAAATTCACCATCTAGAAGTTACAGGATCATCATATTAAGTAATAGTGAAACACCAACTTCCCCTGACGATAGTCTAGACTCTAGAAGAACGGAAAGTATTAGTTAGATAACTAGTTGCACAGAATGAAAGAAATAAACTACAAGACAAATGATGTTTCAAGTGTAATTTGAAAGGACATATTGCCTGGAACTGCAAACAAAAGCCAGTATCGAATAAGAAATTTAGCTTCATGATAATGATTCTAAGACTGGATTTCATTGAGGTAACATAGTAGGGTTGAACAATTTTAGTTACAACAAAGGATGAACTCTGAAGTTAAGTAGGTTTTGGGACAGGCTATACATTGTACTAAAAAGAATAAATAATGATGTTTATAAAATCAAAACGAGCAGGCAGACCAAGTCATAGAGCATCCATCATGACCATTTTTTGGAAGAATGTTGGTGAGCCAATGAGCAACTAAAGAGAAGAATTTGTCAGCAAAAGGCCAACCAGCTGAGGAGCACAGTTACAGAATAGCAAGTGACGACAATTAATAAGAGGCTGTCGTCTGTATACCTTATCCCCCAGAAAGACTCGGTGAATGGACAGCTAATGTACTGGTTTATTTGGTATTACGATTTTAAAGGGACATCACGATCGAGGAAGTGTTGTAAGCTATAACTCCAATGTTTCAATTTAGGTAGTTGCTAGAGAGTGCATTATATTACGATCAAGAAGCTTCGTTGAGTAAATAAAACAAGAGTACGATACATGTTCGAGATCCAGTAAAGTAGATAGTTAATAGATTATTGAGCATTCAATAAGTGATTCAGTTCAGTGTTAACAGCGAGTTATTGTGTCTATTAGCAAGGGAATTATGTAAATGTATTTTGTAATTCATATGTAAGTAACTTCGGTACTACACTTTCTGTTTCATATTGTTCTTGGTGAGCTTAGCCCTACAATTTATGTCAAAGTGAAAGTAGACTATAGCAACTGTTATTCAAGAAATATATTAATTTGTTATCATGGACTAAAAGTTGCCATTATTTTTAACAACTAACCCAAAAGAACCTGCCCAATATTAAAACATTATGTCTGTTTGAGAATAACGTTTCAGTGTGGTAATGCAGGCTTTCACCACGACTGGACTAGACGAAGACCTACACTAATAGATCAAAGTGTTTTCCTCCAACAAGCTTCAAAACGTGTTACAAACTTTCAGGTAAAATGTGATTAATAGAATTTGTGCTTCTTATGTTTCAATTTCATTGTAAGTTAAAACCTTTTGCGCAGTATCATCATTTTGTTATATTGAATTATGGTCTCGGAGAATACCACAGTTCAAAAAGCTTGCTTCAGATCTAGTGGTGGGATCATCTCTATGCAATGCAATACAAAGCAATATTTTATAGTTTTTTAAGAAATAAAATTAATTTCAAACGAGAACCTACCTCCGAAATACTGTAGATCTTTCTTTGTTGAGCTTATTTTCATGCTGTTGACAAACATATAGCTCAATATTCTGAATACTCTTTAGACACTGCAAAGCATGCATCATGTGTCCATAAATTTCCATTCTCCCACCTTCCACGTGAATTATTATACACGTAGCAGGAGATATTATATAATATTTGTTTTCCCTGCCATAATTCAGATTTTTTAAAACTTGTAGTCATAATTAAAACTACACAGAGCCCAGTTATGGGAAGGAGGATAGGAAAGTATTTCATAGATAAATACCAGTTTAAAATTAATTTTAATTCTCAAAATGTAAAATTCAAATCCGGTAGTTTTACTGTAGTCTGTAATAACACCCACATTGCAAACCATGGGGACCAGTAAGTGTGAAAATGATACAAAAATAGTTATAAATTTATGAATTACTGGAACAGAAACATAATAATTTAGACTAAAATAAAGATGTAGTTGAAGAGTCAAATTAGGATCTATAACCAGAAGGACTTGAAGAATTGAATTCAAGGTAGAACGAGTGGACCATTAAGTACACTCAGCTATAAGGCATTCTTCTCAGCAGGATAACCCTTCAGTTCATGCAAAACGGGTGGGGGAGGTAGTTAGTGTTTTTTTTTGTAGTTGTGAAGCCAAAAGGTAACATAGGTGGTGGCATAAATAGGTAGGAGAAATACTATGTCTTGCTCCCATGGTGGTTCGTGGGGAAGCAGCCTAGTTAAATATTATGAGTGGACATACTCCAGTGGCTGTAGCCCCTCCTCATCCATATCTATGAAGGCCAATGAGTAATGAAACTAGCCAATTGCAGGTGCTCAATGAGAACGGAAGAAAGATCCAAGCTGTCCCAGGAATAGGGTTCAACAACTTGAAGACAGTGCAATGGGAATATGAAAAATAAAACAGAAAAACAATAATAGAAAAATATAGATGATCTTCAACCTGGTTGGAGCTGAAGCATCTGTGAAGAAAAGGTATCCTGTCTCAGGTATCTAATATTATACAAAAACGTCAATGCAAAGGTAAGAAAGGTACTCACTGAGGCATCTTCAGCCACCAGATGGGACCCTTTGTATACTTTCAAAGGGCAATGCTCTCTCATACAACACCAGCAGAGAGTGGAATTTTGTTTAGGACAAATGCAAAATTTAATGAACATGCAACAGTACTGAATAGATACATCCGTATAAGTGTAGAATCTCCTAAGAAAAAAGCTTGTATTTTTCTTTTTTTAATATTTCACAGTATTTGAGTACTATACACAACATAGATACAGTCCCAGGTATTAAATAAGCACTAAATAAAGCATAACTTATCTGGCTTGGAGAATAACCACAGGTGATAAAATATCTTGAAGCAAAGTAGTGAAGGTAAAACTGCCAGCTGATCCATCTTGTCTATTGATATATACCCAAACATCTTAAGTGTGGATTTTTGGTTACATCAATCAAATTTTACCATTTCTTAATTTCTATGGCTTCTTGGTCTTAGTACCTTTTAGACAACATCTTAAAGGCTAGCAAGTGGAATAATCCACATACTGTTCTGGTATATAGTTTAATTTGTTACTTATTTACAGAGCTTATTTACTACTACAGAGCTACTACCTCTGTGGCCTTTAGATTCAACAGAAGTCATCTCCCTATCTTGTCCCACTCTTTGAGGATAATTTTCGAGCTTTTTGCTTATTTTGTATTATAGTACTTAGACGATATCCTCAGTGGGAATCAAGTCTTATGTTGTCTTTTTTTCTCCTCATTTTCAACACTTAGTGACTTGTTTGCTCTGCTGTCTTTCCCTGAAGACAGTTTTTTATGTTGCTTCCCAGATATTGGAGACAATCAAATATTTATTACATTCATACTTGTACTTTTTTTTCCTAACAATGATCTGTTTATAGTCTGATAGGGCCTTCCTACCAAAAACTTGAGCTGCAAGAGAGTGTAACAACTTTTTTTTTCTCCAGTTGTGTTACCTATCCTGATTGACCCAGATACTCGTTCAAAAGAATCTTTTCTTTGTTCTGTCAGGACTGTTTACTGATGCATAAACAAAAAATCTCAGAGGGGATTGACAATGGTTGTTTATACCTTATAACAAATATTGTTCCATCTACATTAACATATTGGCTTGTTAGTGGTAATCATGATTTAGCAGGCCAATGTAGAGCAATAAGGAGAACTTGAAAACTGATTTTGGTCAATACTTAGGAAATAAAATAAACAGGAGGGTTAGCATAGAAAAATGTTCTCACAAGACTGGCTCAAAGCATCCACAGCTAGAGAAACAGGATCTGGAACAGGAGACCATTAAATTGGAAGTTGACTGACTGCTATAGTGGATGCATTGATCACAGGATGACTGAGCCAATGGCACAAACACTTAAATACTAAAAAGGTCCACTCAGTTGGAACAAGCTGACATTCTTTGGAAACAGCATTCACAAAAATGTTTGTAACACCTGGTACATCACGAGCTTGAAAACATGTGATGTGAATATAACCAAAGAAATAGAGAGATCACATCAAAATGATTGTGAGTTTGCGTTCCACCCTGACTGTTGTTATATGCCACCGCAATAAAACTGTCTCCTATGGGTGGATGTGAGTGAAGAGTTCCTTGAAAAGTGTTTACCCAAAAATCATATATGCAATTAATATTGAATAGGTAAGGTACAAGTTAAGACTTAGACTTATAAATAATCCATCCCAGAGAGAATGCTAATTGGGTATTTGTGTTAACAAATGAAGTGATGACTGAGCAAGAATAAGCCAACTGTTCATGTAATGATGGAAATTGACATTTAGAATGGTTAGATCATCAACAAATGCTTTGACTACACAAAAAAGACAAAGTGCAGAAGCCAAACTGAAAGAGAGCCATAAACTAACAGACCAATCCCCAATGGGAAAAACAGAGAAAATGTCAAGAAGATAGGTAAATCAGAACATAGAAATATGGGTCTTTTATACCCAACTTTGTCATCCAAAGACCATAAAGAAGGAATTTCCTCAAGTATTTCATGGTTTCCAACTTTAAATGAGCAACCTCCAGGAAAAGATGTATTACCTGTCTCTAGTCTCTTTATTTATTTGGAACCATGGAAAGATGAGCAAAGACCTGGAGAAACGTGAAGTTATGTTTTAAAAGCCGTTTTCTGTAAAAAGTTCAAACTTCCTGATCCAAAATTTTATAAACTGGATCAAAAAAAAAAGTCAACGAGCTAGCTGAAAACATCTAACTCACCTATTTTGATGTTAGGCCACTTGATAAAATACAAATAGATGTAGTGGGTGTTGACTGAGAAGTAATCAATGTAGGTAGAACAGGATGATGACCATTATAAAATTAGTTCAAGGTCAGCTGAAACTATGAGGATGAGTAGCTTGCAAAACAGTGGGTTTAAGTGTTAAAGGAACATAAGAACCATGTGGTTACAGAAATAACTGCAAAACTCCCAGTTAATGAAGACTGCAAAGTAGATATTTGATTCTGATGAAAACAATCAGAGGAATGAGAATATCTAATAGTTAATAATTGTGCAGAAGAAGAAAGTCTCACAACAAGATAAATCAGCATGCAGGGCAGAAACTGATGATTAGTTAAAGTAAGAGATCACATGACATTTTTGGAAATACTTGCACCAGATATAGTGTTAACTTCTATTTTCATTGTAGTTTCATGCATGTGAGCTTGCATCACTTACCCATAAATTTCCACTTTCCTATCTTCCACATGATTAGTTGCTGTATTTCAGATTCTTTTATTGAAAGTTATGCCATTAACTCCGGACATTCAGAATGTTTGAGTCACACGTCTCTTGACAACATGAAAAAATATGCAGTGAAGAAAGGCCTACAGTTCAGATGTAAGATTACCTGATTTCAATTACCTTTAATGGTTAGGGAATTTATTACTGTAGGAGGTAAAACAATGGGGCCCGTACTTGTCAAGGAAACAGTGGTTAGATTTTTTTTTTCAGAGCTACTATTTTCCCTCTTTCAAAATCTGTTGCATATTTCCTGGAAGACAAGATTTCAAGAACTGAAGAATAAAAAGGATTTATAGCCATTATATATATATATATAAATACACTCTGGTCATCTGGTACTGGGATTCCACTAGATTTGCGTGTTCAACTCGCAGGCTTCTATGAAGGATTAGGGTGACTTTTGAAACTTTCAGACATTTCCAGTTTGTTTTTTCTATCCAATTCCTGTGCAATTAAAATTGTGATAATCAGGTAGTAGCCAAATACTTAGAATACAAAATAAAACCATAATTTTGGTACAATAACTTTATTTGGCATCAAAATTTTTACATGAAGCACTGCCTCATTGCAAAATCACATCATTTCAAATTTTTACATCAACATTAGAATTATTCTGGGAAACAACACATCATATTCAAATATTATTGGACAGAAGCTATAGATATTTATACATATATATATAGTTTTGTGTTTCATACATTAACCAAAACAACAAATACTAGGAATGCTTAAGATAGTCTACAAAATAGTATAACCCAATAAAAGTTTTCAAAGAGAAAATCACTCATATTTTGATGATACATAAGGAAAAATGTTTTTACATTATTGTTACACAAGATTAATGCCAATGGTGGCTCAAACAAACCCACTTAAAATTTCATTTTTCAATGTAGATGATTTCCAAAATAATTTGTGGTAAGTATCAACTGTTCATATTTATTCTTGAAAAACACTAAAGCTATTATCTGAATTATGTCATATTGTACATGGTTATTACGAATACAAGAAATAAGAGCAAAATCATTTACAATTAAGAGGCTATGTGAATTTATGTGTTATTTCTCAGTAGCATGGATGGACCAACTTTCTTCTTTGCCCATTAAAGACATGCAGATACTTTCTTCATCAGGGATATTCAGTTAATTCAAAGTAGTTGATGATAACCTTCATCTTAACAATGGGAAGGATTTTCCTTTCAAACCCTATTAGTTATATCTGTATCACGGATGCCAATATGCTGTGAAAGATCACCCACCCTCGCCTCTGTGAAGTTGGGGCAAGCCTGACATAATAATGGAACAATCTAATCTTTAGTCAAGGTTTTACATTAGCTATGCATTTAATCTGAAGATTTCTATGACTTCAAAGCTTATCTAATAAGTTTTAGAATATTAATGTAGCTATATTACTTAGTGCTTTAACTTTTATGTCTGATCTGTATAGGTAGCTTGCCTTGATCAAAATTTCATAAGATCTTAGTTTACTACCTTGGTTGAGTTGCAAAAAACATCAACAAAAACACTCGGTGTGATATTCCAATTTCTAATGGTGCTGACTGGGATTAATAAGCATTAATATCCAATACAAGTACTAAACATTATACTAAAAAATAACAGAGTAACAAGATCAAGCTTTTCATTTATTAGTGAGGCTTTTCAACAACCAAATAATATGCAAAAGGGTATAAACATTCATATTGTTATACACATTTTTTTCTGCTATTTGGCATAAAATTTAAGCAAGCTAAGTCCTTAGTAAATAATGTATATATATAAAATAAAACTGAAATGGATATGATCTTTTGGAACTAGCTTCCATGCCTTACTAATGAAAAATAAAACAAATTAAATTTAATTAATATGGGGAGGGGTCTTGTTAATTTTTCGTTACAAAATTTTAATTTACTATATCATTAACTTGTAAATACTACCAGCCTCTAAAGTAATCTGAACATATACGCCCATTTGAAGGAATGGCTATGAATCTAATTCCTTCTGTTATAGTATGCTTACTGTTAATATTTCCTTCTGATAAAAAAAAGTAGGCAAGAAGTTATGAAAGTGAAAATATGAACAAGTACTCAATTATTTTTAGCCAAGTGCAAGTAATCTAGAGTATAGTAACTTTGCACTGTTAAAGATGTGTAGCATTTGTTTCAGAACTAAATGTGCTTAAAAGATTATCTTTCTTCAAAAATAAAATCCAAAAGTATGAAGTAAGTTTAAAATATACTTGAATCTTTCCTTTCTTTTTACACAAAAAAACATAACACATTTTTGACCACAAATACCTACTAAGCAGTTATCATATAGTTAAATGAGATAATAATTGCATACATACATATGGTTCTAGCTTATTTGAGGGCAGGAAAGGTCCAAGTATACAGTTTATTTCAAAATTATACTATTTTACTAGACTTAAACTTTTCAATACTGCTGTCTCACCAAAATATAACATACTTTATAATGACTAACTATCTAGCCAAAGTCAGGGATATTTAATTATAATCAATGAATCAAATAACCTTTTTAGCATTACCTTTTCCTTTTCTCACTGTAAATAAACTCTATGAATACCTAAAAGTCCATATGAACTGATCTTTCATGTACACTAGATAAACAAGTCCAATGGATTTTCATTTGGCAACAACAACAAAAAAATAACTTGTTGCAGATATTTAGAAAAAATGGAACTTCTATTTTTTTAAGATAAGCAATTTACAGGTGGCTAGACTCATTGGAAAAAAAAAAGTTTAGTGTTTAATATATTTAATTCAACTGACTTGTAATATGTAACAGAACTTCTCATAAAAAGAATTTCAGTGATATGTTACTACAATTAAGTAGTTATTCTCTATGTGCCATGGTAATTTATGCATAAATACCAAGAGACTATGCTAAATCCTTTACAAAATGTTATTACTATTTATAATCCAAACAGAAAGTTTTTGTTGTAGGCATACAAATTGTATTATTGAAGATAACAATTATATTAGTATACTTACAGTGCCTTGCAAAAGTATTCATCCTCCTGCAAAGTTTCCACATTTTGTTGCTGTCTGAGCTTGTAATCATGAAACTTTCATATTGGACTTTATATTTAGAACCTACACAACCTACTCCAAACTGATAAAACTGAAAAAATGCTAATATTATGTAAGTAAGTTAAATTTTCAAAGAAAATTAGAATATTCTCAATTATATAAGTATTCAACCCCTTTCCTCTAGCAAACCTAAATCAATTCAGGTGAAAAAGATTAGTTTGAAAGGTCACAAAATTAGTGTAATGGTCTCTACCTGTGTGGAATCAAAGTGATTTAACTTGACTTCAGAGTAAATGCATCTGTTCGAGTCAAAACTCACATAGTGATACAACCAACCAACCATGAAGACCAAGGAGCTTTCCAAACAATTCAGGAATAAAGTGACAGAGAAGCACAGATCAGAAGGTTAAAGCAAAATTTCAAAGTACGGTGAAATTCATCATTAATAAATGGAATGTGCTTCGTACCACCCAGTCACTACCCAGATAAGAATGCCAGATTGGGCAAGCAGGAAACTGGTTAGGGATGCTACTGTAAAGCCAACAGTGACTTTAAATGGTTTGCAAAGTTTCATGTCTGAGATGGAAGTCAGTATTCATACATCGACAATATTCCGGTGCCTACACAAAACTGGCCTGTATTGGCAAGTGGCAAGAAAGAAGCCATTACTGAAAAACAATCATCTTAAATCTTGTATGGAGTTTGTAACAAATCATGTGAATGATACTGCAGACATGTGGCAGAAGGTTTTGTGGTCAGATGAGACAAAAATTGAGCTTTTGGATATAAATTCAAAATGTTACGTAAGCCCAGCACATCACCCAGTCAGCATCATCCCAACTGTTAAACATGGTGGTAGCAGCATCATATTATAGGGATGCTTCTCATCAGCAGGGACTGGGAAGCTTATCAGGACTGAGGGGAAGATGGATGGTGCAAAGTACAGATGAATCCTAGAGGAAAACCAGTTTGAGTTAGCCAAGAATCTAAAACTGGGTAGGACATTCACATTTCAGCAGGACAATGACCCAAAGCATAAGGACATATCCACACTGGAGTAGTTTCAAAAAAGAAAGTGAAAGTCTCAACTTGAATCTAATAGAAAATTTATGGGGAGACTTGAAGATTGCAGTCCATCAACGATCCCCAACAAACTTCTCAGAAATGGAGCAATTTTGCCAGGAAGAATGGGCAAACATTACACCACCCCATTTGCAAAGCTGGTAGAGGTCTATTCAAAAAGATTCAGAGCAGTAATTGCTGCTAAAGATGCTTCCACCAAGTACTGACTTAGGGGGCTGAATACTTATACAATCAGCAAATTTCAATTTAAATATTTTCTTTGCAGGTTTTGCTGACATTCAACCTCCTTCACACACATAACAGTGTTAAATTTGATCATTAGAGTTTTGAATAAAAATAAGTTCATTAAAAAAAATTGTTTACACTATTTGCATTTCATTAAAATGTGCCATTATTGGTAGAGGTGAATACTTTTGCAAGGCATTGTACATTTGCCATGAAACATACTTGTATGTACTTCCATCACTGAAAACATACCAATTAGTGTACTTATAACATTCTACAAGTGATAAAAAATACCTTGTGCAGAGCTAAGATCAAATGCATGTAAAGTGTACAATAATGATCTAAGTAACCAGCAATGTGAATTAAGTAATGGGAAAAGAAAGGAAATATTAATTTTTGTGATTCAATCACTCTGTCAGTACAATTATTTAATGTGATATACAATCCCTGTGTTCAAATGTTTTCCCAAAAAGTGCATTTTTTAGTTAAAAATATTTCACTATTAAACATACTTTAAAACCAAAATTTTAAAAAGGTAAAATAAATTTCTTCATTCAAAATTCTTCTAAACATTATTTGAAAAACTAAACAAATATACACATACATACTAAATTTATGGAACAAAAGCCTGACTACAAATACAGAATATCTTTCATGTTCTCATAATATTTAGTAGGTTTTTGCTTGTAATATAATATGTATACAAAAATTATTAGTATTATGTGCTTGTCTTGTTGTCATTCATAACATGTGTGTGTGTGTCACTTACTAGTAATTTGTATGCGAGTGTACGTATTTTAAAAGTTACAACTTTCATGCAGCATAAATGTGGCTGGCTGTGTTTCAGGCTTGAGTTTTTATTGCGCTTCTGGAACTGTATGTATAAACTGACATCTGTTTTTTAATATATATATTTATGGTTATCAAACTGCAGCAGTAACACATGCAACCATATTTATCTCACTCAGTATACAAAGAAAATAAATTTCACATGCATTTTCTTGAAGAAACACTGGTGACTAATGTTACAGAAAAATCATATCAGTTTTTTCAACAGAAAGCTCAGATTTTTATTGTTTAATAACTTCACAAGTACTTCCATACAAACATAAAAATGATTCTTAAACTAGTTCTAATTTTCTTGATGAGTTCAGATAATTTTTTAAATTAATGGGACTATAATGAAAAAAAAAAATTAAACATGTCCAAATTATGCAGTCTCAAATTATTAAAGTGCTTGTCAGTTTGATACATATAAATGTACTTCATGAGATCAAATTAAGGATAACATATTCTGGATATTGACCTACTAAACAAATACTGCAACAATGTTAAAGTAATACCTATTTCAAGCACTCAAAATTTAAAAACAAAAAAACACAGGTTATTTTTTTTTTTATTAATATGTTTCTAGCACAACTTCTCAAGTTGATTTTTTCTGTCTTGTTTATAATAACTTCACTCAATATTTAATCTGTATTTAACAAAGTCAGTTAAATTGAAGTATGCAGGAAAGACTGCATAAATTGTTTTAGGATATATAGACATTAAACAAGTTTCTACAAAAGATAACAACATATTAATGTTTTCTCTAACAAACTGCATTATTTAAAATCACTCAAAAACATGAAGTACGATTTTTAAAATAACCTATAAGATAACTGCAAAAACTTTGTATTTTATTATTCATTATGCCAGAATTACAACCCTAACAACTAAACTTATGATGGATATTTCAACTTCAAGTCGCACAGAAAAAAGATGAATTGTTAAAACATTTTATTTCCCTGCTGTCCAAGACCTTTACATGATTCAAATATATGTTTAACTGACCAAATCTAAGCCAAATTAGTGCAGGGTTTTCCAAAAGATACAACATTTACTTTAATAAATGCAACTAGACTTCAAGTTTTTATTTAAGATAAGATTTTCACACCATTATAGATGGTGGAACTGATTCAACTATTGATGATATTCAAAGACAGTGGATACTCAAAAGTTTATGTTTATATAAATATATATATACTTAAACGCTTTACTTTTTCACATTAATTTAGCTTTTAGAACATAAATTTCACTGATATAAAACTAAGTTACTTCAAAATTTTAATCACAGTAAAAGAGTAGTCTCCAAAGTAGTAAGAATTCCCAGAATTTGGAGCAGAGCAAACATATATTTGTTTTTTATGAATGAAAATTTTAAAAATTATCAATATTTTTTTCTTCTTATGTTTAATTTTAATTTAGTATAAGCCTAATGCACACGTCACTTTTAGGGATATAACAGCACATGTAAGTATACACACATGGAAGTTCTTCCATTACAGAGGTTTAGTACATGCTCAGGATTTATGCACTCTTGAAACAATAATCTTTAATGCAAACAACACAAAACCTAACTCATGTGAAGTTAAAAAATTATAGCAGATTTATTATTTTTAATTAAGATATAGGTAATTAAAATTTTTCATTACAGTATACGAATGAGGATTAATTAATGCCTAATTTGTTCACATGTGACAAAATTAAACTTTTTAAATTATTATTGGGTTTGGTGTTCCTTGATATTTAACAAATCTAGCTTCTGGTTTATCTCGCATAAATTTTTTCTGGAGTACACAAAAACAAAAAAAATTCTCTGAAGACATGAGAACTTTTAAGAAAAATACTATACATTTTAGTTATTAACTCTTAACAGTACACAACTATCTCACTAAAATGCCTTATTATTTCCTTTTACACTTGAACATGTAATTAATTATAACAGCAACATCACTTTATCACCAAATTACCAATATAAAGAGTAAGTTACTTTTTTAAATTTCTGCATGTTTTCTTAATTAAAATATTAATGAGCTTTTTGTATTATTAATATTTACTCATACATTTTCTCGCAAATATAATTTTGAAAAAATTTCTTAAGTTCTACTTCCATTTAACAAGTCCTAGGATAAATAACACTTAATACATCGCAAATATTTTAAGCATGACAAACTAAAGTTTATGTATTTGTCCATCTTTTATTCACCAGAAGATACCATAAACAACTCCATGAATATGGAAATTACATGTAAAAATGCTATAGAGAAAGAATAAACTTCATACAATAATTAAATAGCTTTTTTTAATTTCAAGAAGAAAGAAACTTGTAAGTTTATCTTTTTGAGCAACATTACAAAAAAACTATAATTTTTATGCTTCAGAAGCTTTTATGATAATATGCCTGAACTGACCTTTTTGTACTCTGTATTCCTATCTCTATGGCTAAAAAAAATTTAAAAAACAAACAAACAAAAATTCTCAAATTTGCCAGAAAAAACAAAACTAAAGGAAATATTTTGGATTTTAATTTAAGGGATAAACAGAATCACCAGTTCTTTAAAATTAACCGAAGAGTAAATATAATTTATATAATGCTAAGGCAATTCTATCAAAAGAATATTCTGTGAGGTTTGAGACCTGAAGACTAGAGCACTATATGGCATTTAATGGGTTATTACCCTGCACAGTAACTGCTTCTTTACATCATAAATAATCTTTAAATCTCTCTGTTTCTAAACCAATAACTTTTACTTAACAAGGGTTTTGCTCACTTGTCTGATATCTTTCTGGCAAGAATCACATGTAACACACTGTTCAGTATGAGTGTCACAGAATAACAAGTTAGCCTAATCAAGTTTGACTGTTAAACTTCTTCACCTAAGCAATGAAGCTATGATATCTATAATTAGTTATGACCATTTCCCATTCTCGTGGTAAAAGTTTCATTAATATATGACGGTTGTATCTGACTGACTGGATTTAAATGAGGTTACATTTGCACAGAAAGCCAACTTTATCAAACTCCACAAAGAAAAGCTCCGACAGAAGAGTTTTCTTTGGTACAAAATGTCAGAGAAATGGGTTCCCTGGATTAGGCTTCACAGGCTGACTTGGTCCACTAGCCACCTAAAAAACATGCAGCCTGAAGTCAATATTTATTTGCTAGAACAAGTGAATTTTTTTTTGGCATATGATTTCATTAAAAACAATAGGACATATTTATTACTTAGTATAAAATGAAATCTGAAAAAAAAGTCTCCTTTATCCAACACATTTTAGGAATGTGTACTAGGGTGCATCGAGTTTACTTAGTCAAAAATGCTATTTTGTAATTGCTAGTCAGCAGGGTATGCAATAGTTGCCTTTTATTATAAGAATCAATCTTATGCAGTATGAAACTCCTCCAATTATATCTTCAACTGCCACAAGCAAACCAAAATTTGAAAAAAGTGTATCATTTCTTCACCAAATGAAATACTTAATCAACTACTTGTTTGGATTATTTTGCCAATTATATTATATATAATTCAATGGTGAAAACAGCTGGTTCAAATGAGTCATCATATCGCGTGATCTGCAAACTCCACCCATTTTTCTATTTCAGCCAATTAACAACAGAATTGAACAAATTTATGCTAGGCTAGTTAGTTGCATTTGTTTTCAGTAGTTGTTTGTATCAATTGCTGGATATGCTGCATAAGTGTGCTTCTGATATCTGCAGTATTATATTATATAACTTATATCTAGTTTTGATCAATTGATTAATATAATCTACATTTATTTTAGCAATGCAATGCCAAAAACTAGACACACAGTCTGTTGTTTGTCCCATATTTGGAGAACTAGTGAATTAAAGCTAAATGTCTTGCCAAACTATGAATCCATTGTGAAACAGTGTTTACTGAAGAAACATCAACCTAAAAGTATGGAAACATGTTCATTCTTTGTCATTTGATTGTGCAAAAAAGGTTGCTCAAAAAGTTGAAAAACTATGGGAGAGTGCAAGCATTCCCTTAGTATCACATAAACGTGTTATTGAAAAATTTCTGTCATATCATGAACAATATCGTAAACTGCTAAAATCTTACAAGCAGCATAAAGATATACTGATGTACAAAGATTCCAAAATCTAGAGATGAAGCCAAGAAACTATTTAATATTGCTGCAAACAAGGAACTGTCTTCCATTGTCCAACTGAGAAAAAGGTTTCCAAAGAAGAAAAAACATTTCTGAACGATCAGTGTTCTGAGAGAAAAATGTTTATTGAGCACATCGATATAAAGAAATCCCAAGAACCTAAATGAAAAAAAGGAATGTAAAGAACTAAATTATGCTTGTATTTCTAAAGTACTCAAAAGCTATGTCGTCTTCTGTATTATCAGTACCTAGCGTATCTGGTGAAATAGCTATTGAAGAGAACGACCATAAGGACTTAATGGTTTCAAGCATTAGAAGATTCTGATGTTGCTAATACTGCACTTTCTACATCAAAATCCTAAAATAAATAAACAAATAAGGACACCACTTCTAACAGTAGTGAGAGAATCTGACAGGTACTGTGTTTTGGATAGAGCTGCTGCAGACCTTACCTCAGCTGTTTTGGTACATATGGGCATTATTAAAGAAAATGACAATGCTAAAATTGTTGATAAAAACAATATATGATGCAAACAAGAAAAATACCGAGAAACATTACTGACTTCTGATGAATCAAATTGTATTAAATCTATCTACTTTGATGATAGAAAAGATATAACTAAAATTGTCATTAAAAGTGGGCAAAAACATCATAAACGTGTTTTCTTGGAACAGCACATAACTTTGGTCAGTGAACCTGAATTCATTTTCATGGATCACTATTATCCTTCTTCCAGAACATCAGGAGGTATAAAAAATTCTATCATTCAGTGGTTTGAAGATAACAAATGTTCATCTGATCATTTAGTCACTGTAGACTGTGACAGCAAATATGTCAATACTGGAAAAAAAAGCTGAAGTTCTGAGGCTTCTTGAATTGCACTTAGGAAGACCTATTCATTGGTTAATTTGTTTGTTACATGCAAATGAGTTACTTCTGCATCATCTAATTATGCATATTGATGGAGTAACTGTAGAATCATCCACTTTTTCTAGTCCTCTTGGAAAGAAACTGAAGACTTGTGAATCATTGTCTTCAGTAAACTTTGTTTCAGTCGAAATTACAGAGCCATTAATAAAAATTGATCATCCTGAGGATCTAAGTACAGATAAAAAATATTTTTCTGACACGTGCAGTGCTGTAGTGTCAGGTCATTGTCCAAGAGAACTTGTTTTACGTGAACCTGGTACAATGAACCATTCTCGCTGGTTAACAACAGCAAACAGGATTTTGCAACTTTACGCCGCAACTGCTAACCCACCCAAGAGGTTTAGTTTGTTATTGAGATAGGTAATTTTAGTGTATGCAACAGTTTGGTTTAATATCAAGAAAAATCCATCATGCAGCCATGGCTCTCTGCACCTTTTTCTACTTGTAAGAGTAATCTGGAGAAATGCATATTTTGCCCACCTGAAAAATTTGCTGCTTGCAATGCTTGGAGATGATTCTGAGGCTATCAGACTACTTGCTCTTCATAGACTATTAGCTGTTCGATCTACCTCCAATTCCAGTACAATGAGACAGTTTGTGGTTCCATATATTAATATGGAAGCTCACCATAACATTGATCTAATGATATGGATTGAGAGTAAAGCCACCACTTACAAAAAATATAAGCAATGAACAGTCTGTGTCTTTCATTAATGAAGATAACATGCCAGTTTTCAAGTTCAGTATGCCATGTCACAGACAAGCAGTTGAAAGACATGTTCAAATAGTAACAGAAGCTTCAGCAGCTATTTGTGGCTATCACAGAAGGAAGGGATTCATTAAAGCAAAACCCCAGTCTTGCAAAATCATGAAAAAATTTAATACTAAGAAACAATACATAATCCAATTCTATTGCCCAGTGGAAGGGTGGTTGAGTGGGTACGGATGAATTCGACATGCAACTACCTCCTTGTGGTGAGTTCTGTGTAACTTAGGACATAAGACTCCTAAATTAGCTAAAAGTTGCATACCCAAAGATATGGTACTTTGATTTTTCATATACTTTGATTATGGATATTTTATGGAAAATAACCACCCCTCGTGGCAGCAGAAGATATAATTTTAGAAGCCTGAAATTTACCCACATAATTAATACTATTAAAAGGTGCCAATCGCATACCCTACTGATAATTATATACAAAATTTATATTTTCGATGCACCCTAATGTGTACTACAAATAACTTAGACCTATGTACATTTTATTTTTGTAAAAATGAATTCATGGGATGACTCTTATCTAACATTTCTCTCTCAGTGCTCAAAGTTATCTTATTCTTTATGATTTAGTAGCCTGGAGAACAGAAAAAGCTATTTTTGGCTTGTCTGCCTAAACATTTTGTCAGTCTCGCTACAAATTTTCTTTCTTTTGTGTATGTCATAATTCATTCAGGATTGAACAAATGAGATCAAGAATACCTTAGGTACATTACTGGAACAAGTGATAGAAACTAGTCAATCAGTGTGAATCACAATATGATGACAAATATTTAGAAACATAAACTATACAATAAGAAAAAACTTAAATTGAAAGCTGCAACTATAGCAGTAGGAATATAATAAAGCTTGTACACAGAACTACAAGGAAGTTTTTGTATGTACTTTACATCTACAACAGAGAACACAGCATTCTACATGTACTTTACACCAAAAACACACAGACAACATTCTGTGTTGTTATAGATGTAAAGTACATGTAAAATGTTGTGTGTGTTGTTATAGATGTAAAGTACATGTAAAATGTTGTGTGTGTTGTTGTACATGTAAAATGTTGGGTTTGTTGTAGATGTAAAGTACATGTAAAATGTTGTGTGTGTTGTTATAGATGTAAAGTACATGTAAAATGTTGTGTGTGTTGTTATAGATGTAAAGTACATGTAAAATGTTGTGTGTGTTGTTATAGATGTAAAGTACATGTAAAATGTTGTGTGTGTTGTTATAGATGTAAAGCACATGTAAAATGTTGTGTGTGTTGTTATAGATGTAAAGTACATGTAAAATGTTGTATGTGTTGTTGTACATGTAAAATGTTGGGTTTGTTGTAGATGTAAAGTACATGTCATGTAAAATGTTGTGTTAGATGTAAAGTATAGCAACACACACAACATTTTACATGTACTTTACATCTATAACAACACACACAACATTTTACATGTACTTTACATTTACAACATTTGAAAGAAGAGCAAGGCACAAATACTGTTGTCATTGTTAGGGGAATATTGTTGTATATAAAGAACATAAAGAAGATAAATATTGAAAATAAACAGGTAGAAACTAAGAATATACAAAATATATATAAACAGTATAGTGTCAGAACAGTATTCAGAAGTCACAACAAAATACAATCACAATTAGTACACACCAAACCACTTAATGATCCAATGGAGAGGAAAAATATTATTTACAGTATCCGCTGTGAATGTGGATTCCAATACACTGGACAAGCAAAAAAGACCAACAAGTTAGAATTCAGTAGCATAACAGATGTACAAGACTCAGTAATGCCAATCTATCCACCATAGCTCATCACATCAAATAAAAGGACCATATAATACATTCGAACAATAGGATATAAATCACACGAGAAAAAGAAAGTCTTCTAAATCTATCTAACTAATAACAGACTCAGTCAATCTAGCATAGATGTCAGCAAAACCTGGATACCCCTCTTGAAAGCATTCAAATAGTTGATTAAGCTCTCAGTTAAGTGGATAACACATTAGACTCCCATTAAGAAGATACAGGATCGAACCTCAGGTCACTACCAACAGGAAAATAATCCTTCTCACAAGTTCCGGTATAAAAATAGTTAGTAATTATGATCTACTTATAAAAAAGATACTAAAATGATATCCAACTATCACAACCTTACCACAAGTACTCAAGGTACTTTGGAATTACTTCAGTCAAGCTATAATGAAACCATCTAAAGACATTAGTACTTAGAGGCTTGACATTCACATGGCTCTCCACTTACATTAAAGTATTTCAAATAACTCAACTTAAAATAATTACTTTGTCAAAATGAACATTTTGTTCTATATCAGATTTTTTTTTTTCAGTTAAATAAGAATAAGTTCCCCATTTTTCTTTTTTTGGCACCAAAATGAAAAGGCTATCAAGACCTAGTATGACAGACCATCAATAAGTTTAATAAGCCATTTAAAATCTATTTTAAAAATTATTGGAAAAACTTGAATAAATCAAACAATTTTTGTGAAATAACTTTTTAAGTACAATATAATGAAATGTACATGTATATTTATAATGTCATAAAATCTTAAATTTTTTAATATGTGATGGCAATAAATATCCTTGGTCATTATGTTATGACATTGTACAATCTAAATTGCATGTTGGGTAAGAAAGTATTTATGCAGTTGACTATATATGTACATTGTATCTAATCAAAAACACCCCAGATGTGCAAAAAAAGTGCAGCCAAAAAAGGATTGAGTGTGCAACTTAAAGGAATGAAATCAAAATTGGCAGCCAAACTGGTAGCTACACTTATAGCATTGATAAAAATTTTACAGCAAATATTCATTCATTAGTTAGCTAGGCTACATATTTTGTTTTACCCACCATCATGAAAACAATCATTTTCTGGATCTAAAAACTTTCAGCCATAAATCACGAGCAAAGAGAAGGAAAAAAAAATCTAAAACATAAAAGCACCCACACATGGATGAGTTGTCAAGGGATTTGGGGAGAAGAAGATATTAACTGTCATGAAAATTTCAAGCTTAATGCATGAAACAATATTTTGGAGCTTAATAAATGTGTCAGAAATCCAGGTAACACTCTTAGCAGTTGCTGTATAATATCAGATTAACAATATGTAAAATACTTACTGAGAACGGATTGGCTGATGGCTGAAAAGGTTGCTGTTGTGGCCAGTTGCCAAGCTTATTTCCAGGAAAAACATTCAACTGTGCTTGTTGACCACTTCCAAAGTTCCAAGTGGTACCAACTGAATGACCTCCTGGAGGGGCCATGTTAGTAACAGGCCATCCAGTTGTTGATGAAACCAAACCAAAGCTGCCATTTTGTACCCCAAACTGGCTTGCTGGTATGCCATTTGGTGGGTTCCCTACCCCAAGACTAGCAGGTGTATAAGGTCCAAAACTTGCACTGGATGTTACCCCTCCTCCAAAAGCACCAAAACTAACTTCACTGGTAGCACCAGAACCTTGAGTTCCAAACTGACCAAATCCAGAGATGTTCTGTGCAGGGGGCTGAACACCAAAGGTTACAGCTGGTGATGTGCCACCAAATCCAGCAGGCTGTGGTGTAACCTGAAATGGATTGGCACCTAAAAAGTAGTTCTGCTGCTGAGTGCTCACAGTTGCTGGTTGGGTCCAAGTTGGAGCAGTATTAGTGCTGAAGGGGTTAGATGCAGCTGAAAAAGTTTAAAAGCACAATTGTTTTGTAAAAAATGAACTATTTATCTTTGAATGAACAAAATATTTTGACTAACTGTTGAATTAAGTCCTTCTGAGAACATTTGTAAGTTTTTAAATAATTTAATGAAGTTTTCGTCTTCAAAAGACAATGTATCATTTTATACTTCATCTCTACCACTATGATTAAATATGTAGCTACATGTGCACCTGATGCATATTTACTTCAAATCAGTCTTATGGCAACAAATGAATATGCGTGAGATGGTTTGATGTATGTTTTCATACATGTAAGTTACTAAATAAATTCAATTTTAAGTGAAATGTAGATTTCAAATATGATAACATCATGTTCAACGGCTACACTCGGAAATTATATAAAAGCCAAGTAAATATCTGTTTTTATAAAATCATGAACCTAAATCCTCCATAGGTTTAGAAATACAGTAAGCAGGAGAAAGTACCATTTTCAGTTGGGGAAATGGTAGAAAAAACTTTCCAAAGAAAAAAAGCTGGCAATACTGGATTAAAACACACAAAACAGCTAAAATATGATTTCTATCTTGGATAAAGCCTGAAAGAAGACAAAAGAATGTAAAAAGCACAAATATAATCTTACCTTGAAGATAGTGCTTTCAAAATGGTTACACAAATAGACAAGGAAGCAAATAGTACACATAAGTAGATATAACAGCAAATGGTCCAAGTGAAAAAATATATACTAAAATTATCTACATATCTGCTCATATAAGATCTTTAAAACAAAAACAAATTGTGAAGCAGAATATTTAATCAGTGTGCAAAACTGGTAGGCAAAAAAGAGTGTATGGCAAAGAGTATGAAACAAGAAAGGGCTACTAATGCTGAATACTATAAGAGACTGTGTAAAAAGCAAAATAACATCAAACTGCCTCACACAGATACAATAATCACAGTACATTAGAATAATCATAGTCTGTGGAAAATCTATGAAGGATAATAGCAGAATAAAACTGATCCATTCTGTGCAAGTGTTAGAATGAAAAGGTCAGCCTGTCATAAAAAAGCTTAAAGAATTATCATCATAGTTACTTGCTCAATAATAAACTCAAACAATTCTAAAAAGCAAGTGATAAAAACCAAAAACTGTTCCAATTTAATGTAGAGCCCTTGGAACCAAATGAGCTTTTTAATCCAGAGGGGCCTTAAAGAATAGTATATGCTGTATAAAAAGTAAAGCAACCAATAGAGCAGACCAGTATTTCTGAATTGAATATATAGATTAACTCTGTTCAAAGAGAAACAGAAGAAATTCATTACTACTGGTGTCAAACATAACAGAACAGGTAACTTATGCAGCTTATAAAAATACAGTAAGATCATCCGATTAGCCTAGATTGGATTGACATAAACACTGAATCACTGATGATGCTATTCAGATGGAAAGTAAACTTTCTCACATAAAAACATACAAAAGCTAATCATAGATTTTAAACAGAAGGGCTACAGTTTGAACGAGAGAGAATGCTAAGAACGTAGACAAGGTGATAAGGAAACAATGATTATAACTGAGCAATGATAGAATGACACATCAAGGAAAACATTTGAACATAAGAAAGATTCCTGGACGAATGACAACATTAATGATATGAATGAAACAGACTGATCAGTTTTAATTAACTGCTTTTGTCTTAAAAGCAATGTGAATCCAGAGTTACACAACAGAACACAGCAAGCTTATGAATATATAAATCATAAAAATTCAAACGTAGGTTGGAATAAGACAATGTGGTTGTAGACAGAAACCACCAACTATAGATATTACACTCCAGAATTTAAAGTAAGAACCTCCAACCTTCATTATGAGATGTCAATAAATTATTTATACCCACCACAGAAACTAATCCCAATTCATATTTTTGAAATCACTTATTTACTCAGGCTTACTTGCCAATGGTACATGTTCACAACCAACAGAAAGGCCATTTTGTAAACTACATGATTATAAAATAATTATGTTAATTTACTTCGGTAAAAGGCACAATTTCACAACCAGATTTTATCAAGTGAAGACAGTGCTCTGATAAGTAAAGAAATTTCTTAAACCTTTTCTTACAGGTCAGTTAGAAAGCTAAATCAATTACAGTAGTTTTGGGGCATTTTGTTTTACTGTGTTTTAAAATGTATATCTGAAAGCTCCATGAATTATGTTTCAGACAACTAATTTAGTGAAGAAAATTTAGGATTAATGAGGACTAGCTTCTGAAAGCACAAGGCCTCAATCCTGAAATTCTAACTTTTATATTTTTTATGTATTTTTAATTCATCAATATATTTTTACCGAATATATTTACCAAAAAGGTAAAATTAAAAACTTATTAGATAAGACAAATAATGCATTAAAAAAGGTAAATAAATTTTTTTGCCTTGAGTAACACAAGAGGAACATAGTTAGAGGTCATACGATGTAACCTAAATTTTGCTCACCCTAAACTCTCCACACTCCCACTGGTTAATTTATTGCTATTTGCAGTAGATAGACATGGTTCAAGGAGCAATAAAACACTAAAATTAAATGAAAATAGATGTAAATTGTTAGGAGCTTGAAACTGTTTAGGATAAATAATTGTAATTTTCTGTTACAATCTGCAGTTATTCTAAAAAGAAAAAAGGTAATTTAGATTTATTTTGTATTGTTTGTGGTGGTTACAAGGGAGGTCAAATGGACCAAGACCATATAGTGTTAGGATAGTGAATATAACAGATAAAATATATATTTTTATTGAGAAAAAAACTTTTCATATTCATTTAGGATGTTCCAAAGGTTATGCAAATTAAATTTGAAAATTGTAAGATGAAAAAAATATTTTTATGCTTAACATGAAAACCATCTTGCACTCAAACAGATTGCGAGTCAGACTGATTAAAGGAATTTCAAAGACAAATCTTTAGAAGAAATACTTTATTGAAAATGTTGATTTTTTTATGTACAATGTACTTGGAATGTTTACTAAATTATTACCACATTTCATGAAGATAAACCAACTAAATTCAGAATCATGGTATACATTAATTTTCCAATATAGGCTAGATCCAACAGACCTTGCACGTAGGGTTAAAGTCTTGGGTGTGTTATAAAAATTAAAAAAGACAGATGGCTTGTAATTATTTTAAATGAAAGGTAATGCATGTGGCTTGTCTTAATTTGAATTATAAGTATAGTTTTGATTGGAATAACCTTAAAGTGTTAAGAAAGGATCTTGGTGTTCTGGTTGATCAGTCACTTAAGCCATGCAAGCAGTGTTTTGTTGCTAGTGATAAAGTCAAAAAAGAATCTTAGATTGTATCTAAAGAAATACTGAATGCAAGTCTAAAGAGGTTATAATTTCACTGTACAGTCATTGTTTAGGCCACATTTGAAGTATTGTGTTCAGTCTTGGGCTCCTTACCTTAATAAGGCTATTGAATTGTTGGAAAGAGTTCAGAGGAGGGCTACTAGGTTGACACCTGGGATGGAAAGGTTGTTATACAAGGACTGTTTAAAATTTCTGAATTTGATTTCTCATGAAAAAAGAAGAGTTAGATGGGATCTGGTTAAGGTGTTTAAGATTATTAAAGAACTAACATTGTCAATGTATCACCTTTTTTTTGTACTTAGTGGTGAGAATTTTAAAACTAGAGGATACAAATATAAATTGTGACAGGATGTGAGTCATCTTTAGCTAAGACAGTTTTATTTACCTGACAGGGTGGTTGGCCTTTGGAATGGATTGCTTTCAGATATGCTAGATGCAGTAAATTCAAAATAGTTTAAGGGAAAGCTTGATAAATATTTGAATAGTGATAACTAGCTTGGAGCTTGTAATTTTTTTTCAAAGTTTAGTTGATGGAATAGACTAGAATAGCTCCTCTGTTGTACTTAATAAAATTTTACATTTTATAAATTTCACGTTAAAAAGACATTTTAGATAAAAAAAAGAATATGAACAGTACATATAAGGTTTCTCATATTAAGATTTTTTTTAACTTTCACTCCACAAAATGTTCATACCTGTACCATAAACTGAGCTAGGAACAGTCGATGAATCAAATACGGTGGAAATTCCAATTCCAGTGCCTGACCAGATGGGTGCAGCTGTTGTAGTTGGCTGGGTAGGATGGTGGAAGAGACTATCTAGGTCAGCAAGTGCAGCATACCTGTCAGCAGAAGGTGGATACATCTGTTGGGGTGGACTTTGAGGGATAGCTGGAATCTGATTGACAAAAGAGCCACCTGGTGTTGAGCTAGTGGGAGATGTAAAGCCTTGGGTTGCAAACTTCCCAGATCCTTGAACAGCTGGTGGTGATAAGGTTGTAGAGCCTTGGCCAACACTAACTGCTAGAAAACAGGAGCCCAGAGGACTGTTTTCAGATGGTTTAGGTGAAATGGAAAAAGGATTTGGGGAGGAGGCTTGGGAACAGATTGTATTGAATAGGAATGTATTGCTGCTTTGAGTCAATGAAGAAAGATTCCTTTGGGAAAAGGCAGGGGAAGCAGATTGAGCTACTGGCCAGCTGAAGGACGGATATTCCTGGTCCACATCTTCATCAAATGAAGTCCAACCCGGTGGAGATGTCCAGACTTTAGATAGCTCTAGAGAAGAATGTGCTAGAGGTATGGCCAATATAAACCAAGGCTGAGGAGACACAGAAGTTGGAGGGTGGAAAGGCATATATATATAGTAAGTTGAGGGGAAAGCAGCCAAAAAAAAGGTTGAAAAGAATTCAACATTGCAGAGAAAAGCAAAAAAAAAGGCTACACCCAGCCATGTAGTCAGGCAAGAGTGGGAAGCAAGCATTGTACATACAAATATATGCATATTTTTCTACAAAAATGAAAAAATATTTTGATGCTCTCAGCAGCAATACAATGCATATATTATTAATTTTTAGAACTAGTTGAAATGCAATTTCTTGAATAATACAACAAAATATATCTAAGTAAGCTCAAATACTAATTGAAACTATCATTTTTAGAAAAAATATCCAAATACAATGTATTATGCTATTCTCATCATTATACCTTTGTACAATTTTATGAAACATTCCAAACATTGGCAAATTCTCACAAACCATGCACCCAAAAAAAGTAACACTGATGTCAACTAAAAATGGAGGAAAAGGTTTATTTGTTAGTTATAGGAATAACTGACTTGTAAGTGATTACACAGGAAAAGTGACAACACACATTTCATGTGTAGACAAGGCAAATATTGTCAAACATTTTTACAAATAAAAGTCCACTATTAAGAGGTTTTTCAGAATACTGCATAATTCATAAAAATAATGATATAAATTTTCATGTGAACCTTATCCTATTCAAGTCAACAATATCTTTACTATTCGAAATTCCATAAACATAAGAAATATTACCTTAAAAACTAAAGAAAATTTCTTTGTTATTGAGAACAAAGCTACACAAAAGGCTGTGGTATTCCCACTATGAGTATTGCAACCCAATTTTTAGCATTATCAGCCCTTAGACTTACCGCTGAGCCCCCAGGAACCAGTAAAGGAAAAAAACAACTAATATTTGAACTGAATTCCATGAATTATAGATGTAAGTACACATCAAGTAGCAAATGTTGAAAACTTAAAATACAAATGGTCAATCATGAAAATCTTTATTTACTATCTATATCTCAGGCTAGTTCATTCTAATCAGTCTGTAATTAAGCAAGTTTTACATATCAAATATATAATTCTAATGGATTTGAACACTTTCTTAAATACATCTTTATTTCTACATGTCGAGTTTCAGAAGTACTTTACATTTTTTATAATAACATGTTTGTTTTATTGTTAAGATTAAAGCTACACAATGGACTCTCTATGTTCTGCCCACCACAGGTATTGAAACCCAATGTTAAGCATTACAAGCCAACAGACTTACCACTGAGCCATCAGAGGGCTTTTGTAATAGACTTTATGATAAACAAGTTATAAGCTAAAGATATACAAAACTAAAGGAACAAAAAACAAACTTGAATTAGAATTCGAATGATTAAATCTATGCTTTTTTTTTCATCCATGTATAAACATTATGCAGATAGTTAATGAAAAACAAAATTTTTTCAAGTAAATGAATCTGGCACATACATTTACAAAAGCCAAAGTAAAACTTCCTAAGAAGGTAAGTGCTTACACATCTCAGTCAGCTAAATTGAACTGAAAAATAAGGCACACAACTTTGGTTATTTGGCAACTAGCCAACAAATGATAGGGCATGTCCTGATATCTATAACCCAGTTATGACATGGCTGTTTCTTGTTTTAAAAAAAAACCTGCATGGTGTTTACTTAGATATGACTGACATAAACAAAAGCTATTGTACTGCATTACACAATAATAATATCATGAAACACACAGCATTACAAGAAGTACCTCATATGTATAAAAATATATTAATTAAAAAGATACAAATATTATTCCTATACTTGCAATAATATTCAAAAATATGTTGCTTTATAGAAATTTTAAAAAACAGAATCATGCAGATGAGCAAATAGCACTGTTTCAAATCAATTGTAAAGCTCAATTTTTCTTCTTTGCTTAAGTTAGAAGTGCTAAATATTTTGGTAGTAATTTATTAAAGTTTGTTTCATGGCCAATGATGACAAATATATTTGTGTAGGGAAAGAATTATTTGTAAAAATTAAAACTATTATGTAACTATGCTTTAAAAAAGAAACATCCTTAAAGCTCTCTGTCTACATAAAATGATGACAATCTTTCATGTTTGTCTTTGTATTTAATGTGTAGATCAGTGCAAATAATTATATATTTTCAAGATAGTCTGTAAATAGAAGCACACATTTATATAGCTTGCATATAAATTTTGACAACATTCATCAAACTTATTATATTTTTAAACAAATATGAATTGTTTAAAATTACATAGGCATTTCTGAAAGTAATTCATACAGTGACACCCATCTCAAAAATTAATTTTTCATGCAAATACATCACAACTAGGAAAATATGGCATGCATTATGTAGCTATTTGTTTAGTGCAGATAACGAGCATTTTTTGGTTTCTATCATTCAGATATCTTGCTCAATTGGTTATTTTCGTAAACAGTTTAAATTGAAAAAAAAGGATGAATGAAAAATACTCGAAACTGTCTTTCACATATGACAGTTTCTACGACATGTTTCATATCATATCAAACAAACATAATAAAGATAAGATGAATGCCACTGAACCACTTCAGAAAACTAAAAATGTGTATAGCATACATCAAAAATATTAAGAGCACAAAAAGTATTACATTCTTTCACTATCATTCAACTATAATATATTCATAAAATTCTTCACATGTTACTAAAGGACATTTACCTAACATAATTTCTGTCAATAAATCCTTACAAAAACCTATTCAATTTTTACTTGTTTATTAGTAGAAGATAGCTTTATTATTTAAATTTTATGGAAACAATTCTTTATTGTACTTAATTGCAAGATGAACTTATAATGTGAAAATCCAAGTGAGTGGGCTAATGGTGAAATTATACACTGAGTAACAAAACAAAATTTTTAGCAAGTAAAATTTTTTATTACAAATTCAAGTTTCTAGTTAGCATGACCAAAATTATCATAAATATAAAGTAGTTACATTTCGTGGCTATTTTTTATCCAGTCAAAGGATATAGATAACACTAACAGCTTACTAACAAAGAAAGTATTCTAATATGAAAAAATGATGGTTTCATTTCACAACAAATAGTTAATTTGAATACACTTACAGTAGTCAAATTAATCTGGTTTGAACATTTTCAACTTGTTAATACAGTGTATGACAATTAGCTATAAAAAAAACTAAATGAGAAAATATAAGCATTTTAATAAGTGCATTGATTAGCCTAATTACTTAACCAATTAAAATGTTTGAAAAAACAATTTATGATAAGATGTGCATGTGAATTGAAAAAGTAACAATTACCTTGGTTTTCAGTAAAAGCACTCTCAAAATTAGCAAAGTTTCCATTTGCAGAAGCATTCTCTAAAGAAAAATGAATTTTAATTAAATCAAAAAAATTATATTATAGTACTACAAATAACAAATAATCCAGTAAATAAAATTATTCATGAACCTTTTCCTACTAAGACAAAAGTTACAATTATACAGAACTTCTGATTACAAGCAAATTAAATAAGACAATAAAAATTGTAAATGAAATACATATACTTGTTTCATTATAGAAAATATACCTACAAAATTAACTTTACTGTACTGACTTTTCACAGGGTTTGTTTTTATACAAATGATTAACTCAAAATGAAGCTTAATTTATTAAAAGGAGAAATATAAGAAGCTCACTTTTACAATTGTTCTTAATTTCACTTTCACCACTCTTTCAGCCAATATCATACTTAAAATGTAAACACAAGGATCTAAGCCTAGTTTTTTTTGCTCACGATTTGCAACATTGAAAGCAATTCTCAACTCTAGCTGATTATGAACCTTAAACTATGAATTCAACTGAAATTTACTAACTGAAGCTATTCATAAATCTGCACACAAGTTAAATTATATGTTTATTACCTTGTGTATCTGTTCAATGCATGAAAAGGATATATATGGGCCCCAGGTAGTGACAATAAGGGAGGGGTACCAGCTGACAACCCTATAAGTCACATCCTAAGGGTGCCTTTGAAGTTTGGTACAGATAAATAGAATAGTATGGGGAACACCTAGGGAGGCCCCCCCCCCAGAAGGGGTGACAGATTTGAGCACCAACCCATTATGTCACTCGGCAGAGCACTCAAAGGGTGCAAAGAAAGTTTTAGATTTGTCAAAAACCGAAGGAATGGAACCCAAACAAGCAGACAGAAAGTGCTACCTGGAAAGTGACATGGAGAACATGCAAGGACCATGGGTGTTACATAGGGGAGTCAGACCCAAATACTAACCCCCTCTCCCTGTGATTCTCCTTGGGTATGAGTGAAAGCCTAGTTTGTTTGGGACTATGGCTAAATACTATAGGCCTGAAAGGTTGACACACAGGCAGATAGTGACATGGAGCTGGGAGAGATCCAATTTCTGACCCTCTATGACACTCCATGGGGGTTATGAAAAAAACATTAATTTGTTTTTGTTATGCACAAAGACATACAATGGGCTATTTGTGCTCTTCTCATCATGAGTGTTGAAACCCAATTTTTTAAGAGCAATAAGCCCTCAAACTTGCTGCTGAACTACCTGAGAGCAAAAATTATATAAGTATTTGAATTTTTTTTGTTTGTTTTAGCACAAACCAGACACTGGCCAATCTGTAGAGAATCAAACCACTGATTTTAGCGTTGTAAACATTACACTTGCCATTGGAATATAAAATGAATTGTAAGTCCAGTGTTACTGCTTTCTGGATTCAAAATTTTAGAGTTTCTGATTTGTATGGTTGTGATTCAAAGCTTAATAATTACACAAAACAACTGGTAATACTATTCCATTAACATGAGCTAAGCCTAAAATTACCAATCTATTCATATTAAAATACAAAATAAATATAATGAAAATGAAATCACCAAAAAAAATATCAAAAACCTGAAAATCAAAATGGATTTTTTCTTGTTAATACAAAAGTAGCAAAGAACCATAAAGTCATATAAATAAAACAAGGATTTCTAGCCCCAAGTTAAAACAAGGACAATGGTGTACAGTACTTTTAAAATTGTGAAACTCATTCTAGGATCCCCTTATCTATTAATACAAGAATGAGAAAAATGAAAATTCCTTGAAAAACAAGAAGAATACTATAAAATCCAGTAGTTTATTTTAAAAGCGCTATAATGCTATAAAAACAACAACCTTTAAAACATGAAACTTTAATCTAGGATCCTCTAGCCTTTTAACAATGAAAAAATAATGATATAGATGGGTTTGTTTGTTTGTAGTTAAGCACAAAGCTACAACATTGGCTATCTGTGCTCTGCACACCACAGGTATCGAAACCAAGTTTCTAGCATTGTAAGTCCGCAGACATACAGCTGTGCCACTGGGGGGGTGATAGAGATGGGTGTTGTCCAAGGGATGACATGCTACAAAAATCTATATGCCTCCTCCCTATACAATGAGACACACACATGAAAAAAAAATTAATACAACTTTCAGAATTTTGCTTTTATTTAACAGTTAACACAACCAATACGATGCTACTGCCAGTTCAGTTTTGTGTGGAATGGCAAAGACCACAGAAAACAGGAAAAATTACACTGACTACGTGTATAATAGTATGAGAGACCTTAACCCTACAGAAAAAGAAGAGTCAAAGTGTGCATGTCACAAATTTTTTACAGAGTTACATTCAAAGCTTAATTAAATTAATTTATTATTAACGTTTGTTACTAAACTTGGCATCAAAACATTTTATAATTCAAATTCTTATATTATCTATGTTTCAATTTCTTAATTTCAAAAGGAAACATTTAAATATGTTATTAATCTGCAACTTTCAGTCACATGATACGGCAGCACTCTGACTTCCCACAAATATTTTTCTCTTCCCTTACAAGAGCTTCAGATTGTTCAGCCAATTAGAAATACATGCTATAGATACTTACAAGTCAGAACACAAAATTTCAAACTTTTATCTTCTCTCTTTACTAAGATATCATGATATTTGTTCAACCCACATTCACATGCCTCTCTCATGTCCTCTGTCTATAATTCTGACACTACTATTAGACATGTTTGTAACCAATAGAAAGAGTATAATTTCAACTGCATAAATCAGACAACCATCTGTTTTGTTTTAGCAGTAAAAGCCAGTACTTTGGTGGAAAAGCTTGATATGTTTAGATTAGATAGGTTGCTCTGAGCAGTAATGGAATTTTTGTAATCTATTTATTAGTTAGAAAGTCAGACAAATTATAGTAGTTTTGAGACATTCTATTCTAGTGTCTAATATAATTTTTGTATTGTAAAATGCATATTTGAAAGCTTTGCAAATTATTTTTGGATAACAAACATAATGAGAAAAATATGTTTATTAAACTACACACCTGAGTACAGGTTAAAGTAAGTGCTCAGTTTCTTGGCTTTTGTTTGTTTTTTATTCATTGTTATACTTTTCAAACAAAAGTAATTAAAATATAAAGGTTAGAAAATTGTTAAGTAAAATAAGAAAATTTAAATATAAAAAAACTATCCTCAAGGTATATACATAGACTGTTGTTGCATGATGTAAGTGAATCTAACTCTATATTCTGTTTATTCTAAGCTCTTGCCAGGTGATTTATTGCTTTTTTATTCTAGTTGGACATTGTTCAAAAGGCAATAATAAATAAAAGCAAGAGCCAGAGGCTGATTAGGATAAATAACTAATTGACTGTTACAATCTGCAATCATGCTAGAAAGAAAAAAGTATTTTTTATTTAATATTTTTCAACTTTCTCTACAGATGATTTCACTACTGTTAGTGTTAGGATAAAGAAAATAAGAGATAAAGAATAAACTTCAAATTAAAAAAGAAATTGAAATCATTTAGGGAGTTCTAGAAGTTATGTAAACAAAATATGAAAACTGTAAAAAAAGAAGTATTTTTATTCTTAGTATGAAAATCACCTTTCACTCAGACTGATTTAGTAAAGCCTTCATAAATCAGAGATATCTTTAGCATAAACACTTTATTAAAACATTTAATTTTTTGTACACTACATACTTGACAAATTTTGAGAAGATACACTTAATATATTCAGTTATAGTACGTATAGTTTCATGGTTACATGGTATTTACAAGGTTGGTCCTACTGAGCAAGTCTGTCTTTAATGGAGTTAAACATGAAAATCATGCATACCCATCTATGGAAAGAAACAAAACACACACACCTAACAATCTGAACCCTAACCTGGGAACTATTTTAATGGTGATTAGGTTGGGACTGATAACATCTATGAATAACACATTTTAACAGTGTTTCTAAGAAAATCATTATAAGAATTTATATTTGACTAAAAACTTACACTTTTAATAGTTAAAAAAACAACAACATAAATCCTCATAAGCTTACAGGTCATCATACGAGTTTTCTTTCAAGCAATATATATTAAAGAAGGAAACTTTTATTACAGTGAACACAGATAAAAAACAAAACTATTTTTACTGCTATAAAACTTATTTAAATATAACAAAAACAGATTAATATCAAGATGAATATAATACAAACTAATTCTACTAGAAAGAAGCAAGGATGTAATGATCTTGATAAAAAAATTATTTCTGTCATTTTATATCAACAACAAATTTCCGAGTCAACCAGACCAATGTAAGTTTTTGGTAACAAAAGTAGTGTCCATGCAAGATCTGGAAAAGATGGAACAGAATACAAGGATACGTGCGGCTTGATCTGAGGAGTACACTAATCATAGTTTTTCTATCTCTTCAAAATTAACCACTTTCACTCTGGCCATAGCTGTCCAGTCAGTAATGCTCAACTTAAGGCTTAACTCTATAGTTCACAATGAAAACAACTTTATAAGGAAATCACTGTGCATCATGCATTCTTCTGCAACCCCCTGTTCTTCTTCTTTGAAAATCTGCAGAATTATTCTTCATTGCCAGTTTCACTGTTTTTCACCACAGCTCATAAATATTTCTTCTGCATTCTGCAGACTGTTCTCCATCATCATCACCATCATTATTTACAATGTCCTGCATCTCGCTTCTTTTCATTAGTATAAATACCTTTGTCATTTTTTAGTTCATTCCTTTCTCTGTAATCAGTTTCTGTTCCAGGAAAACTGGTTATGCTTTGTCTATCTGCAGTAAACGTCTCTTCATGCATTGCTTTGTTAGGGTTTCTCCATTGTACAGGATTTCTAGGGTATCTATCTGCAATCCTCTTATACAAAAAAGTTACAAAAAACTTATTATTTTGGTAAGTTTGCTTTGAGAGGATCCCTATTGCAATACTGGTTATTGCTTATTTAGAAAAAGCTCGTTATCTAGAATAGTCTGAACTAACAATAAATACACACTAAATGTTAGAGGCAGGCTTTTGTTTCTTTTATGCATTTGGGATTTTTTTTATCTGCACCAATTTGCTTCTTCTTTGGCCTCTTTAACAGCTTACTTATTTTTGCAACTGATATCCCATCATGATTGTATCCACATTTGCTGCACTGCTAACACATTGATCATTTTGCTACCTTAAACTTCCATGTAATCTTTGAATCTGATACTACTGACATCTTTCTTCTGAGATATGTGCAACCTTGACAGAAATTCTAATGGTTATCTTTACTTACTCCTTATTCTCATACAGACTTAATTCATTTCAAGCCTGAATGCATGTAAGAAGTAATTAATATTTGCCATAGTTTGCAAGGGGCTTAAATTCCAGTATTCAACACTAAACCACACTAATGCTGTCCGTGAGAGTGTTGCATTTAGCTACCAGCCACTGTGATCAGATTTCCTAACTGACAAAGAAGCAAAGTTTTTTGGCATTTTTTTTCCTCATGGCCTAAGCCCAAATTTTGGTGAAAAAGACCAAAATGTTAATGACTTTTTGGCTTTTCTGGATGAGTTAAGACCTTCTAAATTGATCAACTCACATCGGCTTATGTTCCTAGACTTATTTATGGTTCCTTGCAATTGCAAAGTCACACTCTGCTTGACCTGCCTTGCATACTCAAGATGTAATTGTGATTATGATGGTACAACTAACTACCTTTGAAATTTTAGATTACATTTCATTTGAATGCATACAAGAAAAACCAGTAACTGGATTTGGGGATTGTGTCAACTGTGTTACACAGTATGCTTCAGTGCACTGAAAAAGAAACAGAAGAAATGGCTGAGGAAAACAAACAGAGGAGCTCGCACACAAAAAAATGGCTTACTTTGCTTTCCTATTCTAGATGCATTGCTGAGCACGAGTCTTCTGACAAGTTGGCCCATGTTACTATGTTGGAGCTCCAGAAAAGAAAGTATCCTGACAAATATAACTTTCCAAGCAATAGCAAAATGCGAGTAGAAGTTTTCAGGTTATTGACATCGAAGAGGGTATGCCAGTGGATTCCACTGCTTTATTGGTAAAAACAACTGATACTGATGATGAGTAAATTAACATTTTGCAAAGATACATGCTGGCAGATTCAAATATTAATCCCAGATCTGGTTTTGACTGCTTGACGCAGAATTTTGATAAATCATTTAAAGGATTTACAACAGACCAACATATCAAAAACAACTTATAAAATCAAAAACAGCATCTCAAAAATTTAAACACTAATAACATGAAATAATAACAATATTATATGACAAAACCCATTATCCACGTTTGATGTTAAAGTCATGCACACTACTGGAAATTTTGGAGTTTTTAATTGCCATAATATTTTTGTTTTTTTAAATTCAAACATGCAACTTCAGAGATTAGTAAATGCTTGTCACTGTTTACAGATTGACTTGCCAGTTTTGGACTTGGCTGCTTCTGGAATTTTACTAGGCACTAGATTTTAATAAAAAGAGCTCAATATTTTATATGTATTTAGAGAAAATTATTCTCTAATAATAATAAAAAATATTTTAGACATCTATTAACTTCTGTCAGATTCTTAGAAGCTATATTTTTGAACTATAAATAAGGCTGCTTTTAATGTATATACAAGTGTATTAAGCATGAGACACATAAAGATGCACCACAAGTACTGATATTGTACAAAAGGTAATGAAGAAATAATTTTAAACCAAACAGTACTTGCTGGATGAGTGAATTCTGTAACAACAGAATATTTATTAACAAACTAAAATTATCTGTAAAAAGTGTTTTTATACAAGAATTAGTAAAAATAAAGAAAAAGGTCAAATATGGTCACTTCTTAGACAGTAATTATACATATACAGAAACTCAATTAAAAAAAACATTTAACTGAAACAAAAATAGTAGGATCTTTAAACACCACTTAGAGAGAAAATCCTTTCATAAAAATTGATTCAAATATTTCATTTAATTTTTAAAATAAACAAGCACCCAAGAATTCTCAAGTACAAAGTATGCTTTTTTTTTTTTTTTTTATAATTTTATCATTGTATGCCTAACAATAACAAAGACAAGACAAAATATCATTGTGTTTATAAATGGGCTTTTCATAACACTAAAAGCAAATTTTAAATTGTAAGTACCATTTGATGTAATTGTTGTGCGTCCTCCAAATGGATCATTTCCAAAATCATTAAAAAAATCTATTGAAGTTTTCTCTAGATTTTGTGATGAGATGGTATTTTCAATGGAGTGCCAGGAGGAATTGTTCTGTTGCTAAAACCATAAACATTCCATTAACTATATTGTTAAATACAGCTTATTGAAATAAATACTTAACAATGATGAACACAAACATAATCTTTTATATAAAACAGTACTGAAAATGCACACATTGAGCAGCAAATAAACATTAACTATATATTTTTGATAATGATTCTATTTGTCTCAGCTAATACAATTTTAGGGTGAATATATAAACATTGATTACAAGTCAAAACAGGTAATTATATCTCTGTACAAGTCACAGTTAGGCTTCACTTGAAACACTGAGTAAATTTTTTGTTTTCCTTATCTCATTTTAAAAAGGATATTGATTTATTGGGAAGGGTTCAGAGGGAGGTTACTAGGATGATTCCAAAGATGGTAGGGTTATTTTTAGGGATAAATTAATAACTCCTAACTTATTTTCTCTTGTCAAAGAAGGGTAAGAGGTGACCTTTTTAAAGTTTATTAGAATATTCCTAAGATAATATGTTTGTTTGTTGTTAAGCGCAAAGCTACACAATGGACTATCTGTGCTGTGCCCACCACGATATCGAAACCTGTTTTTAGCATTAGAAGTCTTCAAACTTACCAATGAGTCATTGGTTTAGATAAGAGGATGAGATGACACAAGTTTAAGGTTTGGAAAAAGACTCTTTATGCTCCAGTTAAAATGTTTTTTTCTATCAGAGTGATTTACTTATGGAATGGGTTGCTACTGGTAATAATGGAGGACAGCACTTTACAGGTATTACAGAGGGGAATTAATTATTTCATATAAAATAAAGGGTTAGTTTAAATTCTTATATATCTCAAGGGTGGGTGTGCAAGGACAGCCTTGAAGGACCATGTGATTACTTGTTGTTAGTATGTTACATTATATGGTAGCTGAATATAATTTGTAATTAATGTAGATTTGTCAGTAAAATAAGTTAATGACCTTAGTTTACTCACAATAAAAAAAATGAGATATTTTAGTATTTGAAAAACTAAATGAATAATATAAGCTGAAAAAAAAATCATTATGCTGTCCAAAGGTCCGCTTTGAAAAACAAAAACTTTCACAACTAAAGATGTAGTTACCTTGTTATTTTGGAAAACTAGAGGAGAAGAAGTTTCTGCTATTATTGTGGACAGAGATTTTGCTTCAGAAATGTTACTCTCTAAAACCACAGATGATTGTTGAGAAGACTGTTGTGGTTTTTGTGGTTGCATTTGTAAAGACTGTTGTTGAAGTTCATGATCCTGCTGCATCTTTTTATTGCTGTTTCGGGATCAACATACCATCTTTTCCGTTCATATTTTTGGATCATTATGTCTCTACTACATTGTTCATCCCTTACTTCAGATTCCATATTTGTTCTGTGATCATGAGTTCCAAGCCACACATACTTGCAGTACTATACACACAGAATCCAAGAAAAAAATTAAAATCTCATTTTCAATATTTTACACAAAAAAAACTTTCTATATGTAGAGAATCTATTTAGTCACAAAGGAAATACATATTTTTTAGACTAACTCTAATTACATCAACAATGCTTATATTGGTAAACAATTAACAGGTATGATTTACAGTGAATCAAATATAGAAAAGCAGACATAGATCAGTATGGTGGGAAAAGTAGAATATCTGAAGAATTTTCAGTTTATTTTATTAATTTTTGTGTAAAATTAAAAAAAAAAACTTTCAAATTCCCCAGCCCCATTCCCTTGTACTTTAACAAGAATTTTTATAAGCTTAACAAATTTACATAATTTTAGATGCTTGAAATAAAGCAGCAACAAGTTATAACTAGCACAATTACTTATTACAAAATGGACAACATCTACATAAGCCTCTTAGTGCAAAAAAACAATATTTCAACACCTGCCTTAAGTTCTAATAAACTCTAATCCATAATGTGGGTCAACAATATTTTGGTTGATACTATTAAGCTGGAAAAGAAAAATATTGAAAATAAACTATCCATAATTTGTAATATGAAACCAAAATGCATATATATATATATTACAAATATTTAATGTTTGGAATTATTAACTTAGTTCCAACCAAGGCAACATAAGCTCCTTTTTTTTTAAATTTCAAGCCTCATAACTTACTAAAAACACAAATGGGAGAAAGTATTTTTACTAAAAACAAGTTAAAAATCTTTAGCTGCTGATTACACAAAAAAATTTATCAAACTATTGTTTAGGGCAAAATTTAGGCTTTCTTAATAACTATATGCTGAAATTACCTCATTTCCTCTTTGTTTGATGAAATCAATTTCTTCAGATGTAAATGTAGTCATTGTGATAGATTTTACTCGATGTGGTGGGTTTAATCCTCGTCTAGACAATAATAAAAACCCAACAACCTTTGATAATAAAATTTACAAAAGAGCTAATCAAAGAATAAAATTATCCATTTCATTAAAAATTAAAACTTCTTACATTGTCATATAAATAAAATAAATCTCAAACTAAATTTTTTTCAGGATATTTCTTTTTTCTTATCTATATCATCATGAAAAAAGAAAAACAAATAATATTTTGCTTTCTTTACTTCTCTGATGAAATAGTAAACATCAAAAATACTATCCCATAAAGAACAGACAACAAAATGTTCAAAAGAGTTTGAGCCATGCTTCTGTAACTCAGTCTTTATTTAAACTATGAGGAATAACTAAGAATTTTGTATTTACCTTCTCTAAATATAGAAGAACTCAAGACGATGTAATTCACTTATTTAAAATTGATAGGGCATTAAATGGTTGATTATAAAAAGAGTTGAAATACAAACTTGAATATTAGGCTTAAGATGTAGAAGCACAGATGCAGACTTCTTATTAGACGAACAATTTTTAGTTAACTGATTTATAAACTTATATAATAGTTGTTTCAGTGGAACTTTAGGCAGAGTAACTATAGTTGGTTTCAGAACTTTAATGTACTACAACTGCCTGTTAAGAGAAAATGAAGAGGCCTTGGTATAGAATCTGAAACATTGTCTCTTTCTCTTTCAACAGGCAGTTACAGTCCATTAAAGTTCTCAATCTACCTATATAATAGTTTGTCTGATGACATGGTTTGTATTATTTGGGGTATTTTACAATTTAACTGGATTAGTATATGGATTTGAAGGGCCATATTTAAGATGGTTTAAAAGTTTTTATTAATTTTTCTTTGGAAGAGGAGAAAGATTTTGTAGGGTGTAATGGACTTGTGACCCTGCCTTATCACATACTGCCCCATATATACTTCCACTACTGTTATTTGTACATTAACTGCAAGATAAATTGATATTTATGAACGTGTTTGTTTTCAGCTCAACAAATAGTTTAATAGATAATACATCAACTTGGTTATTATACAGAAACCAAGTATGAAATGTACCTTTATTAGATAACTAGCTATATTATCAATCATTATTTCTTTATAAAATATACAATTTTTGTAACTAAAATAATTACATAATTGTATATATAAATGCTAAGAAATTATTACATATGTATATTCTAATACACACTACTTTAGTCTTTAGGAATATTTTACATAACTCCAAGTTCTTATTTCCATAATACTGTAATAATATGGTAAAAACAAACAGTATTACTACATACCAAGTCGATGAATCTGTACCATGGTTAGTAAAGCTAAAATGCATATCAAATATTCTGATTCAAATTTCAATACAATACCTAGTTTATTAACCTTATTCTTAGTAAATACTATAGTATTATTTTATAACGTCATTTAAGATATTCCTATTAACGACGAAAAAAAACTAGTAAGTTGCCCATCTGAGATTGGTTATTGTTAATAAAACAATAATTACCCTAGTAATTGTAAGATCGGGTGTTGATGTTATTGAAGATAAAATTGAGAGAATGACGTATTAACTTTTTAAAAGATTCAATGCCTTTTAAGTTTTGTAAGGCTACTTACAATATCCCGCTGCATGATGTACAAACAAATGACCCTATTGTTACATTTACGTATGTCGGTCCTCGTTGGTGACAGTCAAAACATTCTCTATTTGCTGGTAATTTTGCTAATTCTCTAAGTGTTTGAACATTTTTGTCTTCTTGAACTTTCCTCCTGGAAGCCATCTTAGCCTATAACCCGGAAAGAGTTCAGACGAGGCCACTTTGACAGGAAGTAGGTCTAAGTCTATGCGTGCATATCGAGAATTTTTTGAAAATCGGTGGTGGATGTGAAGTAATTGGAATAAAACCAACATGCATGAGTCATTTCTAAAATATTTTTGACATTTAAAATCTGTATTAGCCTAAATATAAGGATTTTTTCTTAGATTAAATTTAGGCTGTTATAAAAGATGATGACTAATACTTGTGTCATACGTCATTTTATAATTATAATATTAATACATAAGATAAACGGTACGATCGAGCTATTCTTTGCGGATTTAGGAAATAAGTTTTTGTCTGTTAAATAAGAACAACGACTAATTTGAAAGTTCTTTCAACAGCACTACTACTAATAAACAGTTAGCCTGCTAACGATCTTAAGAATAAAACCGAAAGCTTGCTATATATATAATACTTTTAACATGGTGTAAAGTGTAAACCGTTTTTATGTGTTATATCTAATATTACGTTTTAACACACTTGTTGCCACCCCTAGAAAATAAATAAAAACTTAATTCTTTCTTTATTCATTCAGCATATGTATATGAATTTTTAATTCAATTCACAATTTCACACTACTCCCCCCCCCCGGAAAACTTTACCCCTCCATGGGAAAATTTTTGCGAACGCCCATGAACACAAGGACAAGGGAAAGCAGAATCATGTTATACCGAGTAGCAGGGCTGTTGAATTAAAGTAAAATAAAGTGTCAAACACAAATGAGAATTACAAAGCTGAATTTATTTCGAAAAACTGTATTTAATGCGAATAAAACTATGTTTTAACTACTGAAAACTTTGGCTAAACTGTCAACCTGAAAGTTAAATATAATATACGCAATGTCGGCAGTATCAAAATAGGGTTAAACAAAATAACAAAGATAAAACTGTATTATTAAGTTTTAGTTATTTTGAAAACAGAAACAAATCTGTGTCAAAGCGCTAGGCCTGCTTTTAAAATTCAAATTCTCTCTAAAGCTGACCAATCACAAGTTAGATCACAAGAATCCGGAAGTATCTCTGCTCCATGTGACAGATGCAACCTGTATCTCACACATATGATGATGCGAGAACGAAATAACTATCCAAGTTAAATAGCACAGAGCATTATTGGTCAACTCAAGCCACAGATTGATAATGAGTAACATATAAAAATAATCGAAGGATAAACATGGCACACTGTTACCTGATCTCCGCAATAATTAGAGGTTACAGGACCAAGTATGTGAAAGGAAAGATTCTTTCAATTAATTGTTGGTCAAATAAAAGATACAGAGCACAGTGTTGAAGTTGAAATGAAAATCAAATACTTTATTGACTAACAGGACTACTACGCTGTATTGTGAAAAAAAAAAGTAAATAGATAACTGTACTTAAAGTTAAACTGATAAAGAAATTAAAATTGGGAATGAACAACACAAAACATGCACTACTAGCAAACTGAATAATAAGGGAAACGAAAATGAGATTTTGAAAGGAAATCTTTTCTCTTTCAAATCAGAAAACGAAATAGATTTAAAAGAATAAAACAAAATTGCATTTACAGTAAGATCTCACATTCAATAATCCCGTTCTAGCGGCTCAACGGTAAGTCTGAAGGCTTATAAGACTAAAAATTGGGTTTCGAAACCAGTGGTGTGCATAGCACAGATAGCCCATTGTGTAGCTTCGCGCTTAACAACAAACAAGCAAACAAAGATTATACTCAATATTTTTAAATGTTATCGCTGTGCATAAAAATTTTGGGTATAAGTCCTGAAGCTACTATAGTATATTTTAAACATTTTTTTATAAATACATTTTTAACATTTTCTCTGTTTTATTACTAGTAAACCCCATTTGATTAAATTTTATCATCAGATATATAAAAAAAAGATTGATTAAAAATAATGAAAATCACAGAGTAGCATACAGAAACTATCTAGTTAAATAGTAACTACTAAGTTATAATTCCAAGTGTGGTCATAAATGTAGGAACCTTGTTTTACTTTGCAAAGAAACAATGTTTCCATAAAAAAAGGGTTTATTAAAATAAAGAAAAACATATGTTTTACAGAATTATAAAGTAGCGTAATAAAAACACTACTTAAGTTATAAATAGTACAGGCATTCATTGTTTAGTAATAATTGCAACTGTGCTCTTACATTTGCAACTTCTGAACAAAGCATGTTACCTACATCGATCAAAACTAAACATATATACCTAGTAATGGGCACAGCTAATTAAGAGTAACGATAATTTCATATTATTTATAATGATTAGAATTTATAATGATTTATCAGCTGGGTACCCTCCCTGTTAACGACAGTTTTGGCTGTAAACCCAATAATGTCTGACGAGGTTTGGCCAGTCTAATAGCTAGCAATGCAGAATAATCATTTTAACAAAACAATATACAAACACTAAATTATAAAATAGAAATAAAAGTTGATATATTAAATATTATAACCAGCACTATGAATCTGCTCTGTGAAAAAATTTTCATTTGTTTAAGTTGATGTCCAAATAAGAACTATCGCATCCTGGTGAAAGCTATACTTGGCTGGCCCAATTTAGTAGATTTAGGTTAGTCCTAAATCTATAAACAAAGCTAACAATGTGAAATAATCTTTATAATAATAATAGATGGCCACTGAAGGAATACCACTATCTGAGATAGTTGTCCAGTCTTGTAGGATTTCATGATGTTTCAAAGGTCCATTATCTCTTTCTCAATGCAGTTGATGTCTCAGGAATAAGAGCCGTCAGTGGCTAGTGCACCCAGAACACTCCCTCTGAGGATTGACCTGAGAAAAGCACAGTCAGTTGATTATCATGGCAATGTTATGGTGTCTGATAGGTCCAAGACTGAATGGGGTGGTCTTTATAGGACTCCCAAGACTACAGTGCCTTGTACGAGTATACACCCCATGCAAAGTTCCACATTTTATTGCCGTCTGAGCTTGCAATAATGAAACTTTGAAATGGGATTTTATATTTAGAACCTACACAACCTACTCCAAACTGAGAAAGCTAGAAACACGTTGATATTATGTAAGTAAGTTAGATTTTCAAAGAAAATTAGAATATTCTCACTTGCACAAGTATTCAACTCCTTTGCTACGGCAACCATAAATCAGTTCACGTGCAAAAGATTAGTTTGAAAGATCACAAAATTGTGTAATGGTCTCTGTCTGTGTGTAATCAAAGTGGTTTAATTTGACTTCAGAGCAAATTCATTTGTTCAAGCCACAACTCACATAGTGATACGACAAACCAACCTTAAGGAGTTTTCCAAACAAATCAAGGATAAAGTGATAGAGAAGCACAGATCAGGAGAAGGTTAGAAGAAAAGTTCAAAGTCACTGATTATCCCTTTGAGTACGGTGAAGTACATCATTAAGAAGTACATCACATTTCAGCAGGACAATGACCCGAAGCACAAGGGAAACCCACACTGGAGTGGTTTCAAAAGAAGAAAGTGAATGTCCTGGAGTGGCCCAGTCAAAGTCTTGAGTTGAATCTAATGGAAAACTTATGACGACAGTCCATCAACGATTCCCAACAAACTTCTCAGAAATGAAGCAATTTTGCCAGGAAGAATGGGCAAACATTACACCACCCCATTGTGCAAAGCTGGTAGAGGCCTATCCAAAAATACTCACAGCAGTAATTGCTGCCAAAGGTGCTTCCATCAAGTACTGACTTAAGGGACAGATTCTTATGCAACTGGCAAATTTCAATTTATATATTTTCTTTGCAGGTTTTGCTGATATTCAACCTCCTTCACACATAACAGTGTTAAATTTGATCATTAGAGTTTTGAATAGAAATAAGTTTAGTGTGTTTTTTGGTTCTAGTGTAAATCATAATTTCTTACATAACAGAAAATTTCAGGTTTACCCATAACAACTAGCACTACCTGTGACGGATTTATTATTATATATTTATTTTAATATCGATGTTTATTTAAATTAAATTTATATTTAGAAATGTACATAACTTATGCTGTTAAATATGTATTGCGAAACTCCCGCCTATTCTATAAAGTTGTCGAAAATTCTCGAGTGTAAGAATCAACAATATCAAAATCAATCAAACACAATCAAGAACGTGATTGCTAGTGTTAGCGTTAGTATTAAAGGACGCTTTCGTTAGTGACTTTCTTTCACAACTTGAAATATTACAGCAATAGTTCCTGTGGGAGGAGCAGTTATTATCTTTAGAGAACACCAAAGGAATAAAACAGTTTTTTGGATCGCGTTTTGTGTGAAAACTATATATATTTGGTATAAATGAAAAGTTTTGAAAATTTGTACATCAAAATGAGAAGAAAGAAAACATGGTATGTCTGTGTATCACATTTCCCTTTTCTTCTGTTTCAGGTTTGTCTTCCAGCTGACAATTAAATTTAACTTTAGAACCAATTCACTTTACACTCGTGATAGGGTAAAAAAAAACATCAACTTTCTCTTGTCTTTGTAAAAAAAGTACATGTAACATGGCAGACGCGACCCTTAAACAAAGACCTAAAATTTAGAGGAAAAATCAAGGACTTTTTAACTTGAATGAAACAGCATATAAAGCATTACAACTAAAACCTTTTAACACAAAAATGTAATACAATACATAATGAAATAATAAAATCTTTTGCAATTCAAGAGTACATAGTACCAAAAATGAAATATTTGAAAATCATAATACAAAACAATACATTAGTATGTAGTACAAAAGTAAAATACTTAAACAATGAAATAATACACATATAGATACACTCACAAAAAGAAAACCCTTTAAGAAAAACACACAATACAAAGATAAGCCCTTTGACAAAGAGTACAAGTACATAGATATATATAAGAAATACCTTTATACAAAAAATATTATAACTAAACTTTAAACGAAATCAACCCTTTAACAATGAAAGTTCAAACGTAAAAAATAAAATGCTCTAACAAAGATAATTTAACCCCTTTAGCAAGGGGCAGTCTAGCACACTATGCATCAGTACATAAGGTGAAAAAATTAAAAACTCTTCAAGAATAAAATACAAAATAATGAAAATTAAAAGCTGGAAAACAATAACTTTGCATTTAACTAAAACCTTTAAGGAACAGGATTTGGTTTGGTTGCTGTTAAGCGCAAACTACAAAATGGATTATCTATGCTTTGCCAAACATGGATATTAAAACTCAAATTTTAGCATCATTGCTTGTTTGTAATTAAGCTCAAAACTACACGATGGACTATCTGTGCTCTGCCCACCACGGGTATCGAAACCCGGATTCTAGCATTTTAAGTCCGCAGACATACCGCTGTGCCACTGGGGGGCTTTAGCATCATAAGCCTGCAAACTTACCACTGAGCTACTGAGGGGGAGGCACATGAAACATATGGCCATTCGAAACAAAATCCTTTGAAAAATGAATCACAATAATAACTTTCATACAAGAGGGGAAAATATGAAATACATTTACCCAAACCGTTAAGAGCATTAAAACTGCAAAATTAAAAAAAATCCTTTATGCACAAACAATAAGTAGTCATAATAGAAATAACTCATTTACAAAAAATACCTAAAAAAATAACTATTTTTAAAACATGTGAAACAAAATACTAATTAAACTATATAAATATAGAATATTTAATAAGAAGTAACTTACACATCAATTTTAAAATTAACAAATGTATGTATATATATATATATATATATATACAAAAAGCGAAGTATATGAAATATAAAACTCACCCAGAATTCTTGAGGCTAATCATGGTTTTATGGTTGGCCACTATGGTACCCACATTGTGTTCCAAACTTTGACCAGGGATCTTTTGTGTTCAGCAGAGTTTGTAATTGGCAAACTTCTTCCTCCAGTTGTGACAAAGACATTGCCCTCTGCTACTGTCAGTTTCATTCTCTTTTGTAGAGGGCCCAAGCTTCAATCTATAAGGTAGTAATCTTCTGGTAATGCTACTTATAGATAGGGATCAACTCTAGTGTGGGCCAATTATTAATCATAATGAGTGGCTTCATTGGAAGCTTCGCCCTTTTTTCTCTTTGGGCCTATTTCCAGAGTCACTTTCTGTTGGTGCCTTGGTAGCTGCCAAGGTAAAAGTACCTTACCTCGTCAGTATGATAGCCTGTCCTGCTATTGATTTTGACACTCCCTCATTATTGTTGTAGATCATCAGTGTTGCCACAGGAGACAATCCATGTGCCAGCTAGTGCTTCTGCTAGAATGCTAGCTATGGTAGTGTCGCCAGTCAAGGCAGTCAGAATTTCAGTGGTGGCCAGTGTCATCTTGGGACCTATCCCAACCCTTGAGAGGACCCAAAGTTCTCTTTAATGTAATGTATCCACTCAAGATGCAATCACACCTGGTAGTGTTTTAATCATACTGTCCAATGAATCCTTTTTTCTATGTCGGCACTGGCTCTTCCTCTGGTGGTATCAGCAGTATATATAGCTGCTGGGCTGCTTTGGTGACTGGTGTGCTCAGTGGAAGATTAGATTCTGCCAGAAACATCACTACAAATGGGGACTGCTTAGCTCCTGGAAACCTCATGGCCAGCTTGACAACATACATGGCAAGCTATCCCATGTCCACTGCATTGGCCAGCAATGCATCTTTATCTATAAACTCTGCCATGGTAAATGTCAGGCCAGCTCCTAAATCCTAGGATCAACAGTGTAGTCTGATCTTTCACTACAGAAAATGTCCTGGGTGTACTGGTCCTCATCGTACTGGTGGTCTATAGCGTAGCTTTAAGAATGTGTTGGGATACATTGGAACTAAGACAGGATAGCTCTGATGGTTGAAGAAAGAGACTGCCATTATGTTCACGGATTCGATCTTAAAGAGCAAAAATCCAGATTTAAAAATGTAATTTCAGGTGAATTTCAATTGGTTAAAAGTTCAGCTAGGCACATAAGTTGAAAAGGGTTATGCCAGGTAGGTTTTAACTGATTCATTCATATTACATAAGGAACTACACATAATTTACATATACACGTGAAAGACCACACACGCACATTTATTCATATATATATTGTAATAAACATACATTACCATTACATATTACCACATACTATAGTATCTTGTAACAAACTGCCTCCAGCTACTATATAAATTATTTTGGTAACCTTCTCGGATTGCATTCTGAAGCTACTTCTTGGTAGTGATGGTGCCATAGAGTGTTTCTATCTAGGAGCCATCAAACTCAAATGTTTTTTCGTTGCAGACATCACGAAGTAAATAACACTAGCAGAATTCAGTCAAACCAATATTTTGAGCTAAAATTCTCATTAGCCAGGATTAATATTCGTGCTGTTATTACTATATGTTAACGTACAGTCAATAAAAACAGAATTATTTCACTACATGTAAAATCAACATACGTTTTACTGCATAAGGGAGAATCTAACAAGTACCAGGTAACATGCTCCACAGAGTTCTCTACACTCAACTAAAGCAAGGAAATGATTTTCTTGAAATGTTAGATGATGTTTTGCAACAGAAACGTCATTCATTGGCTTGAAAATCAAGGGTTGCATTGCACTTTCAGTTATTGATTTGTCAACTACCTGATCATTGTAGCTTACGAAGTCAATCAAGAAGCAATCACAAAATGTAGAGCTTACATTATTCCATGAAATACCATCCAATATCTTAGAGATCAAGGGATAAAATGCTCCTTCAACTGAGTTTTAGAACTCCTAGCTACAATCTTCAGTTATATAAATATCTAATCGCTTCAACTGTCCTAGCTTGTGTAATTGAGCAGCTGTTATCCAATATGTTATTTAGTGAGAACATAAGGATGGCTAAGCCATCTCAGTCCAATTAATCTTATGATCAGCAAACCATATTATATAATAATTAAGTGGAAATTGTACAATGTAGTGCATACATTGTACTGTGAACACTACTTGATAGCTTGTGTTGTAAGGATCACAATTTCCTTTCAATCATTGATCTTACAGTTAGTGACTGTCCCACCTCTTGATGATAAGTTAGTCCAACCAATAAAGATTAAGAGGTTTTTCACCTCTAACTCCAACATTTACTCATTTGGCTCATCGTGGACAGCCAGATAAGTACTTTCTTCCTCATTGGGTGAGTTGATATGACTTGAGATGGCATCCCCATATTCCTCTGGCTTGTAAGTCTCAACCTCATACTCCTGATTAAGCAAGACGTTTGTTTGTGATATAGAGATACAGTTTATTAATGTGTTTTTATGTGATTTTGCACGTCTCATGTCTATTATAATTAGTAGACCAATCTAAAATAGTACGAGGTACAGATTTGTTTTAGCCAGATCTGAGCTTCTTCAGTGCTTCTAGCATGTAAAACACCCAGACCTAATCTCCACAATGATACACCCGTTATTTTACCATCTTGTCATAACACTGCTTCTGTTGTCAAGCTGCATTTCCAAGTTGTTGATGAGCGAGTTCATGCACGATGACCAATGGAGACCTTAACCACTTCATGTATTCCTGTGGACATTCTGAGATGTTTTCTCATAGGGGAGAATCATACACCACATCAGCATGGAACACTATTTTCCAGTTGTTCATCAGCATGTTTGGCAAACATCTTGTAGATCTCTTTTCAATTGCTCTGTACACCATCATAACTTATGCAAAGTATTCATGCCAGTTGGTTCAACTGGGATTAAACAACTTGACATGCATATGCTTAGAAGTTTTTATTACTCTTTCTACTAAACCATTTGACTGGGAAAGATAAGTCAAAATTCTCATCTTCACACATAATGCTTTACACGACTCAGAGAACAATTTGACTGTTGAAGTTAGCTACTTGATCTGTATGGATCTTTTCTAGTTCTTCAAGCCATGCTATTTAATGCTACTAACACACCAGCTATGTACTTTGCCGATGCATTAACTAACAGATAAGCCTTGACCCATTTCATGAAGTAGGTTATAATGAGGAGTATGTAACAATAATCTCTCTCATTCTCCAGGAGTGGCCCAGTGATATCCAGGACTATTCTCTGGAGATAAGACCTAACAATTTTCTATTGAAGTTTATTCTGGGTTATTTCTCTGGACAGCACACACCACGAAGTATCACACTTGTGCCAAACATCTCAGCTCGACTTTAGTCAACAGAATTACCTTCATATATTAGAATATGAGTGGGTAATACCCTAGTGTCCTTCAGTCTTGTGTTACTGACAATCTGGTAAATCTCTTACCTTATTCAACTTGAACATCCACTAAAGTTAGTTTTAGGGATCTGAATGCTTAGTCAGATCCCTCATTCCATCCAAAGCGCATCTCAATCTTATCGAGAGCACATAATAATGCTGGAATAGTTGGTCACAAACCATCGGTAATACAACACGAAACCACGGAAACTGTGGACATCTTGTCTTGTCACAGGCAGTGACTCGTTTCTTAGCGATGCCTTCATAGCAGGATCTGGAAAATCTCCATGTTTACCTACAATATGACCAAGAAACTCCACTTTTGTGCACATGAGCATGTATTTCCCTGGTTTCAGTTTCAAGCCTGATTTTTTTATCTGCTGAAATACCATTCTCAGGTTCTCAGTTGCATATTCAAACATTCGACCAAACTTTAAACATCACTGATAAAGACCAGACATCTTTCTCACTGCAGCCACTTTAGTGTAACCTACATTAGCCTCTCTAAAGTGGTGGGCACATTACACAAGCCAAATGGAATAATGAGGAGTTATTCAAGTCATCTCTTGCACTAAAAGCAGTCTTAAGCCTGTTATCATCATCCAGCCCAATTTGCCAGTATCTGGCCACTAGATATAAACTGTTGAACCAACAGCAATTTTATTACTCTTATATCTGTTCATGGCATCAAAATGAATTACTGCATTCGCTGTTTTAAAATAAACACAGAACGCTGGCATACTTTCATTCGTCCTTATAATCACTACTGGAGACGATCAAGTACTTTCTTTTTGTCAACACAGGAGCTCATTCCCTTACAGGTATATACCGAGTTCCACCCAGTTCTGTGTAAGCTGTCTGCCTTGCTTCTTCAAGTCAGTGGCCAGGCCAAACTTGGGCTCTGATAGTTTTCAGGAGCTATATTAGCAGTGTTTACCACTTGCCTTTAGTTATCCTGTACCTGTTGAGTCATTGGATGAAACCAAAAGCTTTGTTTACTTTGTTGCTTGGCAAAGTATGGGCAATGTTGTTTTTCTAGCTCCTAATGAACCATCAGTTGGAACTGATAGTCTTACTGCTTAGCAAAGTACGGACAGTTCATTCACCAGTGCTCCAATATACCACAAGCAAAACATACTTTTTATTATTTCTCTCCCAAACGATGTTCATGTGGTGGTATCATTGGCATAGGCTATGACAGATAAACCTTGGGTGATTGGGACAGCCATGCCCATTCACTGGAAACCAGTGTAGTTGCATTGTAGCACCAGGATGTATGGTTTGAGCTTGACATATCGGAGATACCTAGGTAAGATGGTCCATTTGAGATATACACACAGCAGCTGTTGCTGCAGGCTTCTTCCTCTGTAATGGCTAGATAAAAGTAATCAGTTCATATCTAGTTCTCACAGAAACTGCCTATGTTTTTATGATCTTATTTACTGTGTAGACAGTACAGATTATATGTTTAAGCAGTCAGACCCTCTTTTGAACTTCACTCCTGAGCTATAAATTTGGTTTGATGAGAGTGTATCTGATGTCAGTTGCCATGGGTACAAGACTAGCTAATGGGCAATGATGTGATTTACTGCAAGTATACAATTATTAATTTGTGATGAGATACGTGCGTGTGACAATATGAACATGTTTTCAGTTATATATTCACATGTCTTTTGAAATATATTAACATGTAATTGCCATGCTGTCAGAGAAGAAATGTGCAACATATCCCATTCACACAATAGGTTTAACCAAAGCTGTACCTAGTGTATTTGATTTGAATTCAGACATGAAGAACTTGCAAAGAAGTGGTAAAGCTGGATAACTCATTGACAAACCTTTCAGCTGTTTATAAAAGATATTACTAATTTATCACATTAATAGGTTTGAATGAAAGTGTGAATTCAGTAACTCCTGAAATAGAAGAGGAAAATGGGTTGAATTTTTTAGAGATATTAATCAAAATTAGATCCAGGTTCCATATGATAATGGTGGAATAATTCACATGTATATTGTATGTAAGATCTGCTGACTACTAGTATTACCACAGGCCAGCAGAACATTTTTCTAAAAATACAAAGTCATAACATTTAACCTTGTATTTCTAGCATATTTTCTGATTAAACATACGTTAATGACTTCGACATTTCAATCCTAGCTTGGTACTGAAACCACGAAGCTTAAAGTGTTTAAGTATGTATAGCAATTATGAGAGGATGATGATGAGCTACCCAATAGACTAGAAAACTTCAGCCTAAGGTGTCACATAGCATGCATGAAGTACCTTTATGGCTGGCAGCCAATGATGCGTCGCTCAAGTGTCAGTCTTATCAACTGCTCCTAATATGATACACCCATCATGGTCAAAATGGGTAATGGTGTACCAATGGTCCATTCATTCAGAGAATTGCTACAGTTTGATGTTCATCTGTGTTTTGTCCTAATTATTTTGTATTTAATTTATTCCTATAATTTACATTACATTCACAATTACGATTTGGAATTAAGTTTTGTTTGTATTTCTATCTTTTTAATATGTTGAAACAAAGCTACACAATAGGCTATCTGTGCTGTGCCCACCACGGGTACTGAAACCCACTTTTTAGTGTTATAATCCTTCAGACTTATCGTTAAGCCGCTGAGGGGGGAGGGGAGGGGACAAGGTGATGAAAAAGATGGGCAAAATTAAAACGAGAAGGAATATTATAAGTCCAAGAAAAAAAAAAGAAATATATAAGATTTTAAGAAGAATTAATGACAAAAATAAACTTAATTAAAGATGAACTCAAATAAGGTATTGGAGATGTACAAAAGTATTATATCGATAAAATGAATGAGGTAGAAAACAACATCAAAGTAAAGGAAGGGAAGTACAAAAGAACATTGATTTTTTTAAATAGGAAATGCAAGGCTCAAATCAGCCACGTCTCCATTCTCAAACACATTTATGACTACAGGACCTTCCTGAACTATTTGAATTGCACTAAGTTGTAGAATTTAGCAGGCCAATTCATCAACATTGCCCAGTCAAGAAATCAGTAGTCTATGATAGAAAGCGTATTGTGTTTAGTTCAAAATAATTTCGAAAGTTAATTGATGAAATAGTAAACAAGTAATTCATTCTGCTGTCCATTTAAAAGGGTCATCTTTAACAACATAAAGTATTAGTAGATGTTGTATCCATCAGATTTGGAGTCATACACCAGAAGGAGGTATCCTGTTTCGGAACTGTGCTCAGGATATGGAGGAAAGAAACATTAGCCAAACTCGTAAAAGACACTTGGAAAGGCTTGCCCAGATACCTTGCTAGGATGCTGCACATGAAATGAAGGCTTCATTGGCGTGTGACCAATTTATAGATGCCAATGTGGATGAAGATATGTGAATTAGGTAAAAGCAAAGTAGATATACATCTTTAAAGAAACTGTTCAGTTGGTGATGTAACTTGAATCCATTAGTCGCTGATGAATAACTAAGATATCTCCCAGAAGTTATGGAATAATCAAATCAAGTATTATGAAAACATCAACTCCCTTTTATGGTAAACTAGAAGAACTGAAAAGACTTGAATTTTAACTTGATGGATGAAGTAAATCATATAACAGAAAATGTTTAAAGCGTATCATAAAATGGCATATTACCATAAAATGCTGATAAAAGCTTTTGATTAGAAACGTTATTTAGACAGGTTGGAGGAGGTAAGCCACAAAATAGAATAATTAAATTAAAACGGCACTTATCCAGTTAAAAGGAGTACAATGTTAAAAAAATTGTACAATAAATAATTTATATAAAAAAACAGGAACCAGCCCTAAAAAAAGACTACATGTTTCAGTGTTCTTATGCCACCGTTTTCAGGAGTAAAAATTGAAGTTTGACTAAGACTTATATAATTACACAATTATTTGCATCCCTTTGGCGCCATCTAGACTTAAACACCTAAAGCTTATAAAACATATGTCCATTACTTTATTTCTTGTAAACGTGGACCAACTTCTTTGTTCAGCGAGATATATTTGTTTTATTTCTCAATTTCTATAGTTTCTCTGTTATTTAATTTACATTTCAACTCCATCTGATTTATCAGTTTGACATTACTCCAGTCTATAACGTGAGATGTGCCTCCCACATGACCTATTAAAGTCCACTCATTTACTTTATATATTTCTACTACACTTTTATGTTTCTTGATCCTAAATTTAAATTTTTTCTCGTTTGGCTCATGTAAATTCTACTAGAAACACAATGAATTTTATAAATCCACATATATCAATTTCTTTTACTCTATCTTTTATTCCTGTGATGAAATTATTTAATTTATAACGTGGAGAGAATGTTACACTACATTCTATATATTTTTTAATTATGTTGCCTATTCTGGTTGACAAACCCTTATGTTATCAAATTTACCCTTTCCCTTGTACAAAAACATAGCAGTAAATTAAAAAAAACGTCATAATGTATAAACAATCAATGATTTTGGGATTATAGACTTTGATCTTAAGTCACAATCATGAGTACAGATTCCGAAAGCTCTAAATACAAATGTAGAAATGGCGGATAATTTTTGTGTCCTTGTGTGACACGATCTATTATGTGGTAGAATAGTCGCAGAAAATGATTTTTTTTTTATAAACAGACGTTGAGAGAAGCTCATTATCTCGCTTAACTGTAAAAAGAATTTATTCCCTACCTTATAATATTGGTTTTACCCTTACTCATTGGTCATCATTAAGAATTCACTCCTCTTTAACAGAGAACGTTTCTTGCTCTCTAATAATCTATTTCAAGACAATCAAGCGCCTCTTTAAGTGGAAAATTTGTGAATAGCGAAACAATGTCAAAATAGGCCAGTTTATCAGTTGATTCCAAATTTATTCCTGCGGTTTTGTTAACAAAATCAAACGAATTTTTTATAGTGTACTTATGAGAGTTAGTTAAAAACGAACATTTTTGACAAAATAATTTTGCCAAAGGGTGGAACTATGAGCCCATATTATTCACAGTTCAAACCGAGATACCAATCTTATGGATCTTAGGAAGTGCGAAAAACCTGAGTAAAATATACCTTGATGGAAAGAGGTCCTTTCTTTCGGTGTCAAAATAACACAATTTTTAATACAATTTTTAACCTATTATGAACCAAAGTGGTAGGGTCTTTTTTTACTTGTTCGTAAGAACCATCTTCTAACATTCTTTAATTTTGTTTGCAAAAACTTTTTTGCCCAAAATTACAACTTGACCTGCCACATCTGCCTTGGTAATTAAAATGTTAGCATTGTTCTTTAATGATCGAAACTCACCATTACTTAAATTAAGTTTAAGGTTATCCTTCTGTTTCAATCATTCATTGGCTACTTCCGTTCTAACTGTATGTTTTATTCTATCATTAACTTCTAATCTTTTAAAACATGCTCACTTCTATTGACAGAATAAAATCCTCTTTCACTGAAAAATATTATTAACTGAAAAATTTAAGCCTAAACTTAAAATTTTCATTTGCTAAGGTGACACACTCTCATTTGATAAGTTATAAAAGTGGGAACCATGGCAATTACATTCAAGGCTGATGAATCTCATTTATAATGAACCAAGGAGACAATATTTCAAGGATGAGAATATTTTTTGAGAAAGAATGGTAAAAGGTGATCTTATCGAACTTTAGAAGATTATTTTTAAGATAACAGGCTTGTTTGTTTATTGCTAAGCGCCAAGTTATCTAGTAGGCTTTCTGGGCTGTGCCACCACGGGTATCAAAAACCAGTTTTTAGCATTATAAGCCTTCAGACTTACTGCTGAGCCACTAGGACTACTCCATCTAACTAAGCGAAATAAGGAATGTATTATTTAAATCATTCCATGAGTGAAAGGGTTTAACGATGGAAAGCTTTGCACTATGTTGATCAACCCTGGTTTTACAGCTATAATTGTTTGACATGATCTTGTAATGAAATTTGGAAAATTTGCCTATAAAGATGAAGGACTGACGTGGAAAGCAAATAGACATAAAGTTCCAGCAAGAGAAAAGTTGAAAGTCCCCCTTACTGTGGGAAGCTTCTCTACAATATGTGAATGTAATTAACATATAATGCATATAATGGGAACTGACTTCATGTGTGATGGGCAGCGCCCTTAGGGCTTGTTGTTGGAGTTTCAATTGTACTGCCGATTACACCAAATTTATTTAGTTGAGGATTGCAGTGGCGAGTGGAGCTCACAAGTCACTAATTCGAGATAACTTACAGTTAGAATAAAGAGTGTGAGTCTTTCAGTTATTAATATAATAGTCTTTAATTGTATTTATTTCGCAACACATAATCAACAACAATACTAAACGTAAGCATATAGATAAATTATATATCAATTCACTTATTTAGCAAAAATCTTCATTTTATCTCGTGTAAACCTCCTACTAATAATCAGTTAACACATTATAAGTCCTTATTAAATATTTCTTACTATAATTACAATGAGTGAAGCTTGAGAGTCAGAAAACTCTACTTTCAACATAGTTGGCGATGTGTATCTTTGCAGGTTGGATACTTTCAACATCATCTTAGAGCTGGTTGAGAGCAACTTAATAAGAACTCGTGAGGAGACTGAATTTCTGCCTCAAACATGAGTTTTTAAACAATTTTTTCCCTCGTGTTCCTACGAATTCCCAAATAGTATGCAGCACTACCCGCAAGTAGCTCTCACACATTATTGGTTAATTTTTGTAACATATTGGACTGTTCCAAAACTATAACCAAAACTCTCAAGTGATTGGTTACTGTTATGGTGAGTTAGCCGGTTGCTTTCTCACTAGTGCTAGTACAACAGCGTTGTGTAAGGAATATATCATCAAAATACCGCTTTTGCATGCTAACATCAACTTTTCCGTAGCCTCCACAGTAATAACGAATTGGCGTCAGTAATAATCACTGTCCATCATTTGTGCTTGTGCATCTACTTCGTTTTCTACGCCATTCTATTATATATACATTCTCCAACTTTACCTTCCTGTATTTTGTTCTCGCTCTTTCAAGAAAATGTCTTAAACTTGGAAATTACCACGAAGCAATTACACGAATTCCTCAAAATCCCCAACTGCTTCACATGCAGAAACACAGATGTGAGATTAGAATAGTTTCAAACAGCTTCACATTCTCTGACTAGGATATCCCAACTACTATATGATAATTATACTACCAGAGGGGTGCACAAGGTAATGAAGACAGCTAACATGGAGTGTAACAGACAAGAATCCAAAATAGATGACTCAAGCTAAAAGTCATTTGTGATCATCTTTAAAAATGTGTTAACGTGAAGAAAGTTAACTGCTTAACTTCACCAAAAATATGTCAACCTATTAGTGAACTCAATGTTCTTGTCGAGGTCACTTTCAGAGTATAAATAGGGATAGATCCACCAGTGGATTATTTCGGCCTTTTACTTGGAAAGAATTCCATCAGGGAAAACATAGAACATATTATGTGCCATAACCCACAGAAAAGAACCGCCAAAAAGACTTGGTGAATGCACAGTATAAACACAGTAAATAAGATAATGTAGATGTGTTACTTTTCATTCAGAATTTTAATTGCACTTTGTTTAACACATGTAATTAATCACATATTGATTGCAATGTTTATTTATGAATGCTAATTTTTCTTAATTGTAAACAGTGTTAGCTATTGATAATTATGAACTTTTAAGTTTAGTGTAATGTTTTACTAAATCAATATGATTATTAAAGGGACCTCACTATCTGAGGAGGGGCAGTGTTGTAGGCTAAGTTTTAATATTTTATTTTATATGTTTTTTATTGTTACTAGAGGGAGTCGGTCATGACGTAATGACGATCTGTGATTTCTAAATGTTTACCAAGGTCTAGATTTGACGTGAATTAGAAAAAAATAATTTAACTATATTTAAAAATCAGAGGATTTTTGTATAGTAAGTTGGTTATTGAGTGAGTAAAAAAGTTAACTCAACCATCTGATTAATTTGTGCATCTGTTAGTGAATGTATTAGTTAGCCAGTTTTAAGTTGTATTGAAGATACAAGAGGAAATTTTGTAACTGATTTAGTTTTTTATTAGTTAGGTCTATAAATGAATGTCAGGGTATAGAGCTTGTATGTTACAGTTGAAGAAATAAATCATTTCTACTATCATTAAGTAGAATGGACATTGAATTTTTACCAAAAATAAAAAAAGAACCCACCTAAAGATAGAAACTGCTAGACAATTAAAAATATCTTTAGTAAGATACATTCATGAAGTATTTATAAACCGTTTTTAATGTATGTGCTGGTGTTCCTCATTTAGTTATGACACACTTATTGACTGGATTTCAAAAGGTCCTACGCATGTACTAATCTTTTTACTTAAGTGTTGTTTGTTTGTTTTTAATTTCGCGCAAAGCTACACGAGGGCTATCTGCGCTAGCCGTCCCTAATTTAGCAGTGTAAGACTAGAGGGACGGCAGCTAGTCATCACCACCCACTGCCAACTCTTGGGCTACTCTTTTACCAACGATTAGTGAGATTGACCGTCACATTATAACGCCCCTACGGCTGAAAGGACGAGTGTGTTTGGTGTGACGGGGATTCGAACCCGCGACCCAAAGATTGCGAGTCGAGTGCCCTAACCATCTGGCCTTACTTAAGTAAAGGTTACATATGGCAATGGTTAGAAGCTTGTATCACTATGGCCCTCTGTATACTCCCTGAGGGCACAAGCCCATCTCGAGGGGTGATAAATACTTATACAGTCGGTTAGAGTTGAGCTTTTCTTCCCTATGTGTTATTTGAAATTGTTTTTGAAGAACAAAGCTTGGTATTGTGGTATACCACACTTGGTTAATTGTTTGATTTGAAAGTATAGTATAATAATTTTTACTCTTATTGTCATGTGTGGGTGAGAGCTTCTCAAGCCTCTGCAATCAGTTTCAGCTGTAACAATTAAGAAGCCAGCCAGTAAGAAAAAACTCGCATATCTACAATAATTTTTAATAAGAATTGTTTTATTTGTTCACTTGAGTTTATTATTTTCTGAGTCTGGATTTGAAATAACTCTCTGTTGTAGATTTTGAAATCTGCGCTCTTGTGGCTATTTTAAATTTATCTATTGATTATAATTTTACCTGATTACCACAGTAGGACACGAGAACTATTTGATGAAGTAACAGATAGCTAGTTATGGTTTAAATTTCAAAGGTAGCAAAGCAAAGAAATCAATTAGTCCTAATAACAATGATGGTGATATAATTCACAGTAAGCAGGAGATTTGTTTTTCTTTTGTATATTCAACTTAATTAGTCAAAAATGAATTCCAAATCGTGAAATTCAAGAAATGTAGACAAAAATAACAAAAACATTTGCATTATAGCATACAGGATTTACATTACATGTTTAGGTCTAATTAATTTCATTATTTCATTGAATTTTGTATTTGGAATTTAAAACTATAACGTTAAATGTTGTGTGTATCCTGCATATAAAACTTGTTTGAAGAGACTTTTGTCTACCAACATGTCTGGCCTAGGTGACAAGTTCTGGTATTGAAACAAACTGCTTCTTGGGCACTGTCCTATTTTAAATGCCTCTAATTTTAAATCATAATGGACAAGTTAAGAAGAATGTAGAAAACTAAACATTTGGAGTTCAGATAACTTTTGTGCTTGGGCTCTGCAAAAGGAAATGAATACTATGGCTGAGTTTAATACCACTAGATATAGGATGTTCCAAATCAACACTTAAATATTTTAAAGCTTTGTAGATATGAAATACAAAATACAGGAGGGTGAGATATTCGATACTGCTTACAACTACTACCTTCTCCATTATCTTAGGCTTGTCCTCCAGCCATCTTTTTTAACAATTCAGAATTTACAATGCGATCCAGCAAAACTGTAGCCCTCGGATAGACTGGACGCAAGCAAAACAGAATGGAATAAAGAATAAACATGGTAATGCACAGAACAAAGAACTGTTGTGTATCTGCTTGTTTGTTAATTTCCGGTATAAATTCTTCCCGGGGAACTTCAGCGATACAAGTCCTTTCTTAAATAAAACTAGTTTATTTTTTCTCAATACAACTTTGCAATACACAGAATTTCCACAGTCACTTTAACTTAAACACTCGCCATAATTCACAACGATTCACGCACTTTACTTACAGTCACTACAGCTCCTTGACTCGATTATCTGTCTCTATCTCCATCTGTCTGCAATTATATCTCCGCTTTATTTGCCGGGCTTATATACTAAAATAGAGGGCGCCTAGAAAAGACTACAGTTGTCAGGAACAGTCATGATCCTTCTAGAAACTCCAGTGCACATGCTTCCAGCGTCACGTGACTTCCGTTGTCGTAACACTGCCCCTTCCTTAGTATTGTTCGTCCCGAACAATAGCCACTTACATTAAACCCATAGATAATTAACAATAACTTAATTACATGTACATAATTTACAAACACAAAATTAAAATTCAACAAAGTCTCTTAATTTTACGGGATGTATCTTCTTCCGTACTTGTCTCTGTCTCGTTGGCTTCTGCTTCACGTGGGATTCATCTGCTCCATCGGGAAATGTCCTATTATCGGTAACAGTCACATCAATGGTAGTAACTTCATTAAGGGCTTCATTGTTTCCCTTCTCAAAATCGGGTACAGTTTCTTCTTCAACGGTGGCTTTTTCAGGTGACATGTCTTCAGCAGCGTCATTTGTTCTGTTGTTCACTTCATTCCAACTGAAATGTCCTGGACCGTTATAATGCCAAAGCCTGTTGGTATGCATCACCTTTGGCTTACTTCACCGACCACATTTTATTCGAAAAGTCATGTCTGAGAGACGATCCACTATGCCATATGGGCCTTCCCATGGAGAATGCAAAGGCCAAATTCCAATAACTACACCTCCTTTAAATGCATGGGGACGATGCAAGTAGAAACACAAACAGAGGGCTTTAACAAACGGCTTGCTGAGTATTCCACATTACTAGTAATGATTTCACCAAACTTAACATGAATGATAGTATCCAAAAATGGTAAATTTCTACTTGGTATGGCATAAGCAAGTGTAAAGTTTATGAGAGGAATGAATTGTATTCAAGAACTCATGGAATTTAATAATAGATTCTAAATTTGTGCGATTAGTCTCAGTTTATTACAAACAGTGTAGTATAGTGGAGAATAACAGATGTTGGATTATTATCCTGCTGGTTAAGGGACTCTCCTTTTCTGATACTAATAGGTAACTTTCAGTAATATTACATCTTATAAAATTAGTGTATTTGTCAGTCCGAAAAGAAAAATTGCTTTTTTACAATCAAAACTGTATCCCAGTTCTTAGCATTTTTACTTCACTTTCCCAGAACTTCTTGGAAGCAGGTCTGAAGAATTTGATTTAAACATGGAAGAAAGTCAGTTGGACTGGACAGAATTCATAAGGAGAATCACAATAAGTTCTAGAGCAACATTATATGAACATATGAGTTACATTTCTCTCATATGTTTATTCATGAACTGATGAAGTTACATAACGTTATTTTAGTGTCTACTAATTGACTGACAGACAACACACAATTGTTAGTGGTTGAAACAGGTGACCCCTTCAGATGGCCTTTGACTTTAGTTCGAGGAAATTATTGACAGTTCTGATTTTCAGCATTATAACATATTGTAGAATTACAACCTTCAGAGAATAAAAGGAATAGTAATCAAATTTATATTAAAAGCTGAAAGCAAGGTCTGCAACATTGTATCCTATTATTTATTTCTAGTGGTATTACTCTACAGATAAGTATTACAAGTAATACTTGACTGTAATATCATTAAAAGGAGATCATTAGGATACAATGTTGCAGTCCATGCTTTCAGATCATTGAAAGGATACATATTTCAATGTATTCATCAGGTTATGACAAACTAGACTGGCTGCTACCATCATTAAGAGAAAATGTTGATAAATCATGGCAACTGTCGATGTGAAGATTACGATAATATATCTTGCATATATCTTAAGTTACAACTGAGAAAAAAAACAAGGAAAAAAGATGGGACAATGCTATTCAAATGTCCAACTCATACCATGAAAACATAAGCAATGATGATAAATGATCAAGTAGCTAGAAATTTAAGTCAGGGAAGAAAAATATTTGAAAGAACTTAGTACTACAATTCTACCAGATGAGAATCCATGAATACAAAAATCAGAAAAAGCCATCCATTTACCTCAGGCAATTGGGTATCTGCTTGAAAAAGTGCACAAGTCGCATGTACACAAGTTACTTCCATGACATATTCATCCAATGCATACCTCAAGCAAATGAAGAATGAAATGGGTATTCATGCTACTGCATACAAACACGTATAGGTCAAGATGGCAGATGCAGTGTCTGTGGATTTCTGTGTGATCAGACCATTGATGATGGTGCTGGAAAAATCATCTTCATAGACTATATACTAGATAGATTATGGGAAGTTTCTGGGAGGAGGAATGTGCTTTTAACATGACAACCTTATGACAGAATTTCTTGCAATAAAAATTATGCTGCAGGAATATTGTCAAGACACACAATCATCAGATATAACATGATTAGATTTGGCAACATGGACTGTACTCAATCTCTGTACATTGTGATATCAATACACAGTGCACCTTTGTAGTGAATATCAACATCATTGAATGAATACAAAATGTTGCTACACAATTGGTCTCCGAAGTTGAGTCTCCTAGCACCCACTGCAGGAACTTTGACTTTTCCTTTATACCATCAAAACCTTATAATGAAAAGTCTGTTGGACCCACAAACTCCAAAGCAAGTTCTGTAAGTATATTGTTTTACCACTAAATATTAAACACCACATTATAAATGATATGAAATAGACACACAATATATAAAAAAAATCTTTACTAAATGTTTCTGAACTCATTCTATCTATTCTGTCTTGCCTAAAACAGAACTCATAAGCAGTGAGTACTTGCAGTTATATTGGAGTATAACATTATTATTTGGAACATTTTCTTCTGAGGAAAGCAAGTATGGTGATGGATTATTAAAGCCCATAGTACAAAACGTAGATTACATCAGTAAATATTTGATGTTCAACATTGATTCTAAAAATCAAGCAATGTTAATTATTGTTGGCCCAACAGAATATTCAGTTTTCTTAACACATTTTGATAACATACTCTTACGACAGCGGAAGTCACGTGACGCTAGTAACACGTCATTGACTTCTAGAAATATCCTGTCCCTTCCTGAATGCTCTAGCGTTTACTATATATGCGGTAGTCTTGTATATATATATAAGACGGTCACAAAGTGACGGCAACAATGTGTAATTGGACTGAATATTGTTGAGTCGAGCACGTGAGACGTTCGTTGTGAATTATAGCGTTTGTTATAGCGCAACTGTTGAAATTAAGTGTATTGCAAAGTTGTATTCAGAAAGAATAAACCAGTTTTATTTAAGAAAGGACTTCTATCGGTAAAGTTTCTTCGGAAATAATTTTTACGGAAAATTAACTAACGAATGGAAACGTAACAAATTGGTGTCAGAGAGTGAGACAAACAAACAAAAATGGAAACGAGAAGCGGCAAATCAAACTACAGCTTAGCAGACTT
>NW_013667395.1:8514-9715 GCF_000517525.1 Limulus polyphemus | reverse complement strand
AAGAAAAGAAACAAGAAGAGAGATTATAACAGCTGTTGGAGGAAAAAGAAAAGAAACAAGAAGAGAGACAACAGCAGTTGCAAGAAAATCTCCAACAGTGGCAGCTTGAACACCAAAATAAACAGGAGAGATTACAGCAGTTGTTGGAGGAAAAAAGAAAAGAAACAAGAAGTGAGATTACAACAGCTATTGGAGGAGAAAGAACATAAACAAGAAGAGAGACTACAGCAGTGGTAACTGGAACAAGAAAGGAAACAGGAAGAAAGTCAGCAGCAACTAGAGGAAAGTCAACAACAGTGGCAAAAAGTACAAATGGAAAACATTAGTAAATTTAAAAGCGAGTTAGATACATTAAAGGATGATCTATTGTCTTTTACACAAGAAGGATACATTAACCATCGACTTAATGAATGGATGGACAGAGGAGCAGAAAGCAGTATATCTGGCAATGAGCTCGAAGGGACAACCACTGGAAATACTTGGACAGTTGTCAGCAGATGACAGGCACAACTATAGAGCACTGGTAGAGGCTCTGAAACTCAGGTACGGAACCCAGAATCAGTCTGATGTCTACAGGGCTAGATTTAGGACGAGAATCCGTGCTAAAGGGGAGAGCCTGCAAGAGCTGACACAGGACTTGGAAAGTATAGCACACAAGGCCTACCCAACTGCACTACCCGATCTCCTCAAGTTGTTGCTGAGAGATCAGTTTGTAGACGCCTTGGACAGTCCACAACTAAAGATACAAGTGAAGCAAGCACATCCCTCTATTATGCAGGATGCAATGGCCAGTACTCTTGAATTTGAGTCTTACGTTAAGTCCAGCACATAGGTACCAAGGTTGGTACAGTCGTCAGGATTCATGGCCAGAAAAGGGCAGCTTTCAAAGAAGTTTGAGGGACTTTGCTGGCACTGTAATAAACCTGGGCACAAGAGAGCTCAATGCTGGCAACTTCAACACAGGGAAGATGCTATGGCAGGAAAGGCTACTACCCAGAAAGGTTGTTGGAACTGTGGAGAGCAAGGACATATGAGGAGCCAGTGTAAGAAGAATATTACCAACAAGTCAGCCTCAAGGAGACCAGTAGTGGTTGGTGCTGAGAGACGCCCACCAACTTGTGAAAGTCCCAACAGCTAAGTGTAAAATGGCAAGTACACATAGTGTCTACATGACAGGAAAGCTGGATGGCCAAATGTGCGA
>NW_013667395.1:4426-7524 GCF_000517525.1 Limulus polyphemus | reverse complement strand
TCCAATATTGATGACCTATAGGACAGCAGAACATGAAACCACTAGATATACTCCAGCAAAGTTGATGTTTGGTCGGGAACTTCGGATGCCAGTGGATCTGTTAACAGGACGCCCACCTTATGAAGAGTTGCCTGACAATGTGTCAGAGTTTGCGAAAGTGTTATCGGAAAGGATGGATGATATTCAACATCAATTGCGTTCAAACTTGAAAACATCTGCTGATTCGGTGAAGTTAACGGATGATATTCACCATCAAGTGCGTTCAAACTTGAAAACGTCTGCTGATTCGATGAAGTTAACTTATGATAAGAGATCTACTGAAGTCTGCTTTGTACCCGGAGACAAAGTATGGTTGTATAATCCCAGGAAGACCAAAGGGAAGTCTCCTAAGTTGTCTTCTCCAAGTTGTTTTCTCATTGGGAAGGCCCATATGACATAGTGGATCGTCTCTCAGACGTGACTTTCCGGATAAAATGTGGTCGGCGAGGTAAGCCAAAGGTGGTGCATGACAGCAGGCTGTGCCCTTATCACAGTCCAGTACATTTCAGTTGGGACGAAGTGAACAACAGAACAAATGACGCTGCTGAAGACGTGTCACCTGAAAAAGCCACTGTCGAAAAAGAAACTACTCAGTTTTGAGAAGGGAAACAGTGAAGCCCTTGATGAAGTTACTACCACTGATGTGACTGTTACCGATGATAGGACATTTCCCGATGAAGCAGATGAACCCCACATGAAGCAGTAGCCAACGAGACGGTGGCCAATACGGAATCATTAAAATGTGATTTTACAACCAGTTTGTGTTATTTTTAACGCTGAACAGCGAAATATAAAACTAAGTAATTTTACTTATTAGTTTAAGATTTTGAATATGTTTGGCTTCCCTAAACTTTTCTAGTTTTTGATATAGTATCTGATTTAGTTGACAGGAGGAAGAAAATGGAATAAAAAACCACTAGCTAGCTATAAAAAATTCTGATCAATCACCGTTTAAGCTCCCATGAGCCATGGGCTCCGGGCAGTACACGGTTCAATCTGTTCAGTTTACTTGTCAAATGAAACGCATCACAAAAACATTTACAGATTTACTTTGAAATTTTAACAGTGTTATTCCAAGCGTGTATAAAATAGTTAAATATTACTAGACCGTGACTATATAGTTACTATTACCCCTTAATATTTTCATAAGGAATTAGAAAACATAAAACAGTTTTGAATTTAAATGTTTTACAGTTATTATGATAAACAACAAAATACGTAGCTATTTAGACATTGTTGAAATTCTCAACAAGTTAAATTTATTGTTCCAAAACAAATTGTGGCAAAAATATTACCGTACACAGATAAACACGCAATAAAAGTAAAATGTAAAAAATCGATAAAGTAAATTGTTTTATAGAAGTTGCATACAAACTCATTGAACAGTGGTTTTGAAACCTGAAAACAGACGTTAACATATTTTATCAAATAAAAAAAAATGCAGGATTTCACGTTTGAAAACACCTCAAATAATATATTAATTTAAATGTTAGAAATATAATTCTAGGTATATAGGGTTCATTCACGTGATGGCTTGAAACCCACATAATAGAACACGCAAATTTAGAAGTTAACAATATGTCAAACATACAAGAATATACGTGACATACAACGACGTAGAATAGTAAACTTTACCTAAAAACAATTGAAGACCAGAGCTAAAAGTGAAAGGTTAAGCCAACAATATTTTAACACTGATTTAAATGGCTGTATCAAATTAGTTTTATGCTAGTATATCAATCACAGAATGTTTTGAGTGAAAAACCAGCTCGCTTGTACGTGTTTAAGTACATATAACTTCCTTATATGCAGTGAGAGAGTTGTGTTCTTTATTCTCAGTACAAAATATGAATCAGTAGCTATAATCTGAGTAGAAAAATCATTGTTTTACTTACTTGTGGCTCGAATCACAAATGACACTAGGGTAGAAGTTCGTCTACTGGCGTTTGTTGCCGTATAATTTAGCTTGTTGGTCTGATTGTAGTGTATAGTATGAATAATAATCCCAAATGAGTGAACTTTAACTGAAAAGTGTTATTTTGGCTGAATTGTACCGCTATTATTTCGCGAAGCCGAGAGAGTAAACTGAGTTTATCTAATTCTAGATGGCAGCACATTACGATATCGCATCTGTATTGGTTATTATGATAACGTGAGAGACGGAGACGGAGGTAGAATATATGACAATATGTAACGTTAAAATATATAAATATTGCAATATATGTGTCTATGATAAAAAGATATATATGTGTGTATGTGTTTGTGTGGTATTAGATACATATATGGACGATACATAAAATATGTATTGAGTGTTATACAGCACGAATGAATCTATTATACAGAGAACACAACTATTGCAACATGTGAATGAAAATAAAGGATTTGAATTGAATATTAGCTGCTGGACCCAAGCGTGGTCCACTGGTCAGTGTACCGCACTATGGCTCTGCCGGTCTATCGTTCGTACCCAAATATCGCAAAAAAATCAACAACAAAAAAATGCGCTCCTCACTTTGAGGCAGCAGCTGCGATGTACAGATGGCAGTCAAATCACACTCTTTGGTCAGACAAGAGTAGCCCAAGAGTTGGCGGTGGGTGCTGTTGACTAGCTGCCTTCTCTTTCGTTTATGAGCTCAAAATTAGAGCCGGCTAGCGCAGATAGACCTTGGTTAACTTTGTGCGGATATCCGAACTTAGCTTGTGGTCACTTTTGTGATTATGTTCATTACCTTTTTCTGCTATATTCTTGATGACACTATTCTAAATTTTAATAATATTTCTTCCAAGATCCCTAATTTCCCATAACAGGCCTATAATTATTTCTATACATTTCTCTAGATACGGTGTCTGTCAAAACATCGAAAAGGAACGAAATATGCAAAAGGTTTGTAATTAAGCACAAAGCTACACAATGGGCTATATGTGCTCTACCCACCACGGGTATCGAAACCCGGATTCTAGCGTTATAAGTCCGCAGACATACCGCTGTGCCACTGGAGGGCATATGCGAAAGAAACGTTTTTATTTAGTTGGAGCGTTTAGAGAGTATATTTTTAATG
>NW_013667395.1:0-4416 GCF_000517525.1 Limulus polyphemus | reverse complement strand
ACTGGAGGGCATATGCGAAAGAAACGTTTTTATTTAGTTGGAGCGTTTAGAGAGTATATTTTTAATGTATTTTTTTTATTTACAAGTTTTAGTCATTGTGCCTCATAGAAGTTTATGTGAAGCTGCTAACATAAAGATATGCTACTATCACTAGCTCTATATATAATGAATAAATAATTACAAAAATATTAATTATTCATAATTTTCTGAATAAATGATTTATTTAATTAAAAACGAAACAAGTTAATAAATAACAATTATGAGGCACACACAGTTGACGTGAAAAGGGATTAAAAAGTGTTTTTTATTTTAAAATGCTATATTTTAAATGTATCTGACCATACCACGAGGCAGCGCATTATGTCATGACCACCAACAAATGATCGTTTGTTTCTTCAACGCTGTTTTTCAGTGTTTCAACTGTCACGAAAACATCATAATTTAATCCAAACATCCTACTTGTACCTATAAATGCTCATGTTTTTTTCCATTTCGTTTTTACATGTGCAAATGTTCTTTTCCGTGACTAGGTACCCCGGAATGCTACGAAGCTGGTTAAGTAGGGATGCTGAATTATGTAATTAGCGAAAATACATCCATTTACGATATGTATGGTAGGCTATCGTTCCAATATACTCGTATAAAAATTAGGCCTGGCAAGATATGGTGGTTAGGGCGCTTGACTCGTAATCTGAGGATCGCGGCTTCGATTCCCTGTCCCCGAATGAGCTCGCTCTTTTAGGCGTGGGGGCGTCATAACATGATGGTGGGTGGTGTTGACTATCTGCCTTTCTTCTAGTCTATCACTGTAAATTAGGGACGGCTAGCGCAGATAACTCTCGTACAAAAATTGGTATTAACAGATAGTTTATAAAGCCTATATTTTCATCTAGTCATAAAATACATGTCATGTTTATTGAGGTATAAACTGAGTAGAGTGTATACATAAAAAGATAAACACAAAAACATTAGCATCTGTTTCGGGACATATTCAGCAGCACCCTCCAATCTAACAGATTTTGTACGTTTCGCCTCAACGGCAATCATTAACAAATTACCTGGCGATCCTGAGCCTTCACAATTCTCAACCTATCCTTTTTGTATTTCAATGCAGAGAATGGTCTCCTGAAGGACGAATTTGCTGCTAAAGTCAGTATGAGTCGATAGAGGATAGAAAAATTTGGACGAAGATGACTTATGCCATGCTCCACCATTGCAAATACAATGAGTGAATATTGACTGGAATGTCCAAGCCCACTGAAGAGAGAGAGAAGGTAGTCTATATGTGAGAATGAGGTAATCATGTCATCCAGTAGAAGATGGATAAAAGAGTCTGATTTGTCTCATCCGATTTAGCTAAGCATTTGAGAGTGCAAGCATCAGATCCACTGTCTCGTGAAAAAATAAATAAAAAGGTTACTTTGTAACTTGCTCTTTACCGTTCAGAATAGCTTAGGTGGACCAATATTCGTCGATACAATGAGAAACTCTACTTTCCTTCTCTATGGTTCAAAATCTAAGAAAACAACATTGATGCTGTCTGCCATCTGTTCAGGTATTCTATTGTTTGTGGTCAGATATCGACTGAAACAGACACAGTCGATACATTTATAGAAACAATTTGTAGATTTTTGGAGACCACGTAGCCCAGTTTTAGAAACTTACATATTTAGTATTGTTAGACATAATTAAAGTTCAAAATCTATAGATCTTATAGCAAGGCAATGGTTTCTCCAGTGGTTTCTCTTAACATCCAAGATCGTCTTTTCTACAGCGGCATAGTTGTCAATACAGCTAGATTAGCTACAAAATTAAGTTCAGTTCTTATATTTTGTGCTTAAATTATGCAAGACTATTTTTATTACATTCATTAAATGGTTTAACTTTGATTTGACCTTTTTTTAGATTTTTATTATTTTCAACTCATTTCAGATGGAAAACAAAGTTTTATACTAAATATTACACTGTAATACCATAAAAGAACTTCAATTACGGACGTTTCGAAATTGCTATAAATTCAGTTATCACTGTTAAAACCACAAACAGTTAATTTACAACGTTCTAACTACAAAAAACAACAATAGTTTTTAACCAAAAAACTTTTGATACAACTGTTACGACAGCGGAAGTCACGTGACGCTGGTAACACGTGATGAGTTTCTAGAAGGATCGGTGAACATCACGAATAATCAAGTATTTGCTAGACGCCCTCTATTCCTGTATATAAACGCGCCAGATAAAGCGAGACAATTAATCGGAACTGGAGTAGCAGATAGATAGATTGAAGATATAGACACAGATAGTTGAGTCAAGCGGGCGGTAGGCACCACGAATAAAGTGCGGGAATCGTTGTGAATTATAGCGTGTGTTTAAGTTAAAGTGATTGTGGAAATTAAGTGTATTGCAAAGTTGAATTAAGAAAGAATAAACTAGTTTTATTTAAGAAAGGAATTGTATCGCTGAAGTTTCTCGGAAAGAATTTCTACGGAAAATTAACAAACGTAACACAATCAAAAATTTAGAAAAAGCAAACAAAACAGATTTGAATGGTAACAATGTAACGAAAGTATGATAAAACGCGTGGTATATATATGTTTAATAATATTGTTGATAAGACATTATAAAGAAATAGGAAAATAAACGTACAGACCTGTAATTACAAGTTTGAGGGAAATGTGAAAACAAGAACAACAAACAAACTGGAAACAAGTAGTGTTTTGACAACAGGGAGGCCAGGTGGTTAAGGTGCTTGACTCGCAATCTGAGGGTCGCGGGTTCGAATTCCCGTCACACCAAACATGCTCGTCCTTTCAGCCGTGGGGGCGTTATAATGTGACGGTCAATCCCATTATTCGTTGGTAAAAGAGTAGCTGAAGAGTCTGAGGTGGGTGGTGATGACTAGCTGCCTTCCCTCTAGTCTTATACTGCCAAATTAGGAATGGCTAGCGCAGATAGCCCTCGTGTAGCTTTGCGCAAAATTCAAACAAAAACAAAACAAAAAAACAAAAGACAACAGGGATGATTGTATGTTATTATTTAGTGTCACGTGATCATTGAAAATGGAAAAACTTTCTTTGATAAATAATTAGTAATATCTTATTTCGAAGTCGAGCGTTTTCAAGTTTTCAAAAGGATTAGATTGTTGTTCTCACCAAGCAAACGGATGCAAGACTTAGGTGGGTAGATTAGCTTATATCCGTTTCTTACTGAAATTTACATGTGCTCGTATTTTTAGGAGTCGTGTAGTTTTACCGGTATAGGTGGCTGTAGCTATGAGCGTGTAGGATGAGTAGAGTGTCTTTGATTTTAAGCAAGGTTTGAGTTCTAAATGTTTACTTGAATACTAATCTTTGCTTAATTGGAAGGTAATATATCTTCAATATTTTTTGAAATCGGGTTTTGAGTTAAAACTTTGTTTGCCATCGACAGGATTGATAAAACTATGGATATTTTCAGAAAGTGTGTGATTTCTTGGTAGAATTTGTTTCTGTTTTTTAATTTTCGAGTACAGAATAAATTAAGAGGATAGCGATTATTTTGTAATATATTATGGATTTTAGAAGTTTCAGAGTGAAGACAGAAGTAGTCATAAAAAAAATTATACACTCTGTTTTAGAGATTTAGAACAAGGTTACCTTCGAAAGAGTTTGTTACGAAACTTTCTAAACGAGTGTATAAGCCAGTAAATGTTTTTTCTGGTTTTTTTTATGGTAAACAGATGCAGATGTGACATTTACAAAAAGTTAAGCTATCGTTTTCTTCCAGGTCACATTAATGTTTATACAGGGATGTTGCAGATTTAGGTATTCTAAAAACTTCTTGGCGTGGTCAGTGTTGTGAAAGAGAGAAATAGCATCATCAACGTATTGTTACGACAGCGGAAGTCACGTAACTCTGGTATCACGTCATGAGTTTCTAGAAGGATCATGACTGTTCCTGGCAATTCTAGTGTTTACCAGACGCCCTTTATTTTTGTATATAAGCTCTGCAAATAAAGCGGAAATGCTAACTGCAGATAGATGGAGATAGAGACAGATAATCGAGTCAAGTGAGCGGTAGTGACCTTAAGTAAAGTGCGTGAATCGATGTGAATTATAGCGTGTGTTTAAGTTAAAGTGACTGTGGAAATTTTGTGTATTGCAAAGTTGTATTGAGAAAGAATAAACTAGTTTTATTTAAGAAAAGACTTGTATCGCTGAAGTTCCTCGGGAAGAATTTATACCGGAGATTAACAAACGACCAGAGACATAACAAATTGGTGTCAGAGGTGGGATTAAAAAAAGAGATGAAGATGGAAACGGTAAATGGCAAATCAAACTAGAGCTTAGCAGATTTGATGGCAGCAATACAAGAACAGCAAAAGAAACAAGAAGAATGAGAAAAGAAAGAAGAAGAGAGATTACAGCCGTTGTTGGA
>NW_013667394.1:243240-251634 GCF_000517525.1 Limulus polyphemus | reverse complement strand
CCCTAATCTCACATTTCATAGCTAACTGAAATAAATAAATTTTGGGAAATCAAGTTTGACCAACAAAGAGGCAGAAAAGTGCAGTAGGCAGTCAAACGTTGGTGAATTTCTTCGTGAGCCAATCAAAATTAAGATCATTCATGAAACGAATTCATGGCATATTCATAGAATAATTATTGGTAAAATCAGTTATATTAACAACTTTTAATATATAGAAAAACCAGTACGTTCTGGTAACACTACGTTCCAACAATGGCTTTTATATAATGTTGCTTAGCAACAAAAGTATGACATAATATTGTTGTTAGTCTGTGTACTGAAAGTATAAAATGAAATGTAATAGACAACAAAACTGGAAAAATATTTGTTGCTTTCTTAATTTAGAGTCTCTGCTGATTAAAGTGGTTTATTCTTTATTAAAAACGTTTATGATATAACAGAAAATAGCTTAATTCATAAACGATTTAAGTTTAAAATTAGATCAATATTTTTACTTTCATGATAAATTTTATGCACTTGTCTCTAGGCTAGGTGATCCAGCACACCTCTTTACTTTAGGCTTATTATACCACCACTCACTACACTTATAAAGTTTCACGGCACCTCCTCTCTCTCACGGCCTCCTTGCACCCCGCCACTAAAATCGTAATGCGCAGACAGTAATCGAACTATTCTATCTGGATAAATGTATTTTGGGTTTCATGTCTCCTCCTATTTCGAGAAATCAAGCGTGAAGTGACACACACTGACTGGTTAGGTAATGGCACGATAAAACAATTTGCCAATTTTTATAGTTCACGAAGTTCATAAACACAGTTTTAATTGGTTTTTAATTGATGTTTAGTTGCACTGTTATATGGTGAACATCACACAACAGAGGGCGTTGATATCACTCTAAGTCACTGGTGTGATTTCAATACCCCATCAGGATCATGTCCATTCATGTTCGACGTTCACCATTTACGCTAGTATACCCTTGATTTATTTAGTATCCTAAAGTCTTGCATATTTCAAACTGTGCCATATACTTCGGTGTTTGTTCATTTTATAGCATATCCTATATGTATTAATATATATATATAACGGGTTATATATACACAATGTATACACTACATAGATCATACATTAAATATGTCTAGCAGTAAGTGGCTGGTTGTTATACTTATAATACATATTTATGGGTGAGAGGTACTTAGGCTCACTTCCACTATGTATGCTATAGCGATCGAGTATGCGTAGTAGTTCGTTTTTATGTAGTTTTTTTCTGGAAATAAATATACGATCTGTTTAGAAGTCTACTATCATAGAGTAGTTGCATGTTGGCGTAGTTATGTAAAAAGCGGGAATTTGTTGTACGTGGGACTTTGTATTCATTTGTGAGTATTGAATTTTGTAATATTTGTAGATTTGTTTATATTTTATTTGGTGCTATGTTCATCCATGCCGGACAGACATACTTTATTACTGGTCGTATGTATCTCTTCAGTATGTTGTTTGGGCTATGTGCCTTTATTATTTCCAGGCAGACTTCTAGCCTGGTTGACTCTTTTCCAGATTTTATTTGTGATTTGATTTATATGTTTTTGCCAAGTTAATTTTGAATCATAGGTAAGGCCTAGAAATCTTGTTGAAGCAGCCGTGTGTAGGGGAACTCCGCGAAGATGGAGTACTGGGTTGTTTTTAAGAAGTTTGTAAAATTTTGCAAGTACAAGAATTTGTGTTTTTGGTACATTAACTATAATTCATTCCTTTGGCAGAATTCTGCTATTTCCTTTAGAGCGGTTTGTAAGTTTGCGGCTTCTATGGAGAGTGTTTTGGAACTCTTCCAACTTACCACACCTTCTGCGAATTGTTAGATATAACAGAAATTGGCAGAATTCTGCTATTTCCTTTAGAGCGGTTTGTAAGTTTGCGGCTTCTATGGAGAGTGTTTTGGAACTCTTCCAACTTACCACACCTTCTGCGAATTGTTAGATATAACAGAAATTGGGAAACCTCTCCCTCACATCAGGGTACATCCCAGTCTCTTGAAAACAAGCAAATATTCTCATGTTTTTAAAGAAAGGAAAACCAGCAAATAAACCACAGAGTTACAGGCCAATCAGCTTGATCTAGAAAAATAATTCAAAATTACATGACGTACAAAACGGTTTCAGAAAATTTCGACGAGCAACCGATCACTTAGTTAGATTGACTGAAACTGTAATAAACAACTTCAATAAATAGGAGTGTACAGTCGTCTGCTTACCTGATCTAGAGAAGGCTTTCGATACAATCTGGCACCCCGGTCTAAGATTGCGGATGCTACATATGGAACTGCCACGTGGAGTTATTCGCTGGTTATCCAACTTTCTAGATAATAGAAAATGTCGGGTTAATGTAGGGGACACTTACTCCCAAGGTAGATGATCCTCAAGGAGGGGTAGTTAGCTCATACTCTTCATCATCTATGTAAGCGATATGTCATTAACTGATACACACTCATAACACTCTCACACCAATATTCCTTGTAACAATATCTACACAAACACAAGAAACAACAATTACAGACACATTCATAAAACTTTCACACCAATATTCCCTGTAACAATACCTACACAAACACAAGAAACAACAATTACAGACACACTCATAACAAGAGAAATTACAACGACACAGACCCTTACAACGATCAAACAAATAATAAACAAGGCACCAGGATAAGATGGCAGTTTACTCAAAAACAAAAAGTATTCAGTTATTCCTGTAACATCTAAAGGCATTTTTTCTGTAATTGTTGTTTCTTGTGTTTGTGTAAGTATTGTTACAAGGAATATTGGTGTGAAAGTTTTATGAATGTGTCTGTAATTGTTGTTTCTTGTGTTTGTGTAGATATTGTTACACGGAATATTGGTGTGAGAGTGTTATGAGTGTGTCTGTAATTGTTGTTTCTTGTGTTTGTGTAGGTACTGTTACAGGGAATATTGGTGTGAAAGTTTTATGAATGTGTCTGTAATTGTTGTTTCTTGTGTTTGTGTAAGTATTGTTACAGGAAATATTGGTGTGAAAGTTTTATGAATGTGTCTGTAATTGTTGTTTCTTGTGTTTGTGTAAGTATTGTTACAAAGAATATTGGTATGAAAGCTTCTTTACTTTATTCAATTGTAGCGTTTACCTAATTTTCGTGGTGGTCATCCATGTCGGGATGATTTTGTGTTTTAGATATTTTACTCAGTTGTTCCTTAAAAACTTCAGCTTTTTGTGAGTTTTTATGTGCGGTTATATATAAGTTTTGGGTATGTTTTTGGTGGTTTATGATTCTGTGTGCATCTTTTTAATTGTTTCCAGAAGTATTTTGGGTCGTCCTGTTCAATGAGTTTGTTACAGAAGGTGTCCCAGTTGTCTTGTTTTAACTTATCACAGAAGGTGTCCCAGTTGTCTTGTTTTAACTTATCACAGAAGGTGTCCCAGTTGTCTTGTCTTAACTTGTCACAGAAGGTGTCCCAGTTGTCTTGTTTTAACTTGTCACAGAAGGTGTTCCAGTTGTCTTGTTTTAACTTCGTCACAGAAAGTGTCCCAGTTGTCTTGTTTTAACTTGTCACAGAAGGTGTCCCAGTTGTCTTGTTTTAACTTGTCACAGAAGGTGTCCCAGTTGTCTTGTTTTAACTTGTCACAGAAGGTGTCCCAGTTGTCTTGTTTTAACTTGTCACAGAAGGTGTCCCAGTTGTATTGATTTAACTTGTTACAGAAGGTGTCCCAGTTGTCTTGTTTTAACTGTTTGACCTCAATTCTTATTTTGTTTTGAAGTTCGTTAATATTTGGTTTTAAGTTAATATATCTTTTGTTAATGTATAATCTGCGTAGCCTACGTCTTCCTTTAATTAGATCTGTGATACTGCTGTGTGGTTTCCATGTGTGGTCGTTGTGTGTCGGTATGGCCATGCTTGCTCCCTATGTAATACACTCATCTATTATTTGACAGTATTAACCTAAGTGAGACGGCCACTAGACTCTTATCTTTATTGAATTTGGTAGAAGTTCGTATACTTTTGATGTACTTGTGTTTTATATTTTAGCCAATAGGTTTTGTTATAGTTGTAGTTTTGATGTCCTTGTGTTTTATATTTTGGCCAATAGGTTTTGTTATAGTTGTAGTTTTGATGTACTTGTGTTTTATATTTTAGCCAATAGGTTTTGTTATAGCTGTAGTTTTGATGTACTTGTGTTTTATATTTTAGCCAATAGGTTTTGTTATAGTTGTAGTTTTGATGTACTTGTGTTTTATATTTTAGCCAATAGGTTTTGTTATAGTTGTAGTTTTGATGTCCTTGTGTTTTATATTTTACTGCTACATTAAGGACGGCTGACGCCGATAATCCTCGTGTAGGTTTCCGCAAAATATAAACCAAACCACACCAATCTTATCCTGCAATACACAAGAATATACGTCAATAATCACAGCTCTTACATAAATCCGAAAACCAAACAACGACACTAACTACATGACTATCATAATTACATACACCTATGAACAACAATCGAACATAAATTCACGGTCCTTCATGTCAATATCCAAGGTGGACTTCCTTCCAAGAGACACGAGACCGTAGAATTGATGAAAGAAATCGATGCAAATATGATATTTATAACTGAGTCCCTAGCAAATTCAAATATAACAATCAAATCTACTGGATACTCAAAAATCAGAATAGATAGAAAGGATAATAGAGATCAAAACAGGGTAATCGCCCTATGCTACAAATCAACGGTGGCCGTAACTAATATCAATTTTGTAAGTACAAATGAATGCATGTATACAGATGTGACCTTACTAAGTAACACAATTGTTACATTTGTCGGGATCTCCCAGTAGAAAAATAGATACCAACATAATAACATAAACATAATAGAAACTATATGATAATAGGAGACTTAAATTGTAAACATACGAATTTTGGACGCGGGCGTACTACTACAAATGGCTCCAGATTATAAACTTCCTAAATAATATCCTGTTTGAATCAATGATTAAACGCCGATTCATTGTTGCATAGCAACAAATATATAATTGAAATACGTGATTTATGTATAACCTCTGATGACTTAAGTTTAAAATGTACTGAATTCCATGTTGGACGAGATATAAGTACATCAAAACTACAACTATAACAAAACCTATTGGCCAAATTTTTCGTTGGTAAAGAGTAACCCAAGAGTTAATGGTGAGTGGTGTTGACTAACTGCCTTCCCTCTAGCGTATCGTAAACATTTTTTGAGTCATTAATCGCCTTAATAGATTAAGTAAGTCATCAAATGTAATTCCCATACATGAATTTCATTTAATTGTTTTTGAGTTTGTGCTTTAACACCTACATATGATTATATTGCATTGCACGTTACATATAATAATGTATATTATTTAAATTCCTCTTCTTCTCCCTCACCCCCACCACCCGGTTGGGCATGACCTGGTGGTTAGGGCACTAGAATTGCAATTTGAGGGTTGCGGGTTCGAATCCCCGTCACTGAACATGCTCGCCCTTTCAGCCGTAGGGGCGTTGTAATATGACGGCCAATTGGATAAGACATAAGGTTAAACCACAAACTTATTCAGCATAAGGCGCGACAAGATTTATTTAAAACGAAAGAAAACTTTATGATTGATATCTGACATTTTTAAATAGACATTTTTTATGTTTCAAGTACCGTTATATTACCGAGGTATCATCATTAAAACGAACATTCTATCGGGTTCTTTAACCTTCTGTTTTTTCCATCATTATATAGAACATTCTCCATGGAACATGAAATATATATATTATTTCACTTCACATCATCCACTCAATCCTTTCTACATAATAAATCCTCTTTGAATTCAAAACACCACAATCATTGCGTATATTATTCAGCGTTGCTCTCATTTTTAAACTTAGTAAACTGGTTTAGGGAAATTTAAAATTGTTTATCAAAAATATTGTTCCTTACTGTAAAAACTGTATCTTGTAAAAAAAACAAAACAAGAAAACTCAAACGACACTATTCACTTGCTTAATATAGTTCCTCTTTAATACAATAAAAATCATCCTTATTTAAACGGGTACGTCGTTTCCATCATCGGTGTACATTATCAAGTAAAAGCTGTAACTTGTAAAAAAATCCTGTAAGCAAAGTTTAGAGGGGGAAAGAACGTCTCCAAATTGGAGTAACAACTTAATTTCACTGCTTCAGTTTCTAATGAAAACGTGATTGTTCACACGTCTTCAGGCGCAGAAAAGAACAACTTAAGATTATAAGTGAGGCGCTGTTAAAGTTTTATGTTGCGTTCGAGAAGCCATTTAAAAGCGTCATATGTTTCTAATTTGCAATGACTTATTTACATAAGCCTAATAATTAACTATATGGCATTTTAAAAGGTATCGTTTTATTGTGTCAACACAACTTTTGTTCTTGAAAATATAGATTCATAGTTTCATCTGAGAATATTTTTCTATATTTAATTATCTTTACAGGTTTTCATATGTTAATTAATTTCAACAAAACATATTTTAATCATTCAATAAAGCAAGTGAATTGTTGAAATCAGTAAAGATGGTATGTTGCAGGAACGTGTAGAAAATTATAAGCTGAAAAACTTATTCTTGGTACTGGTATTTGTTTTAGGTCAAAACTATGCAATCTTCACTATGTCCCCGGGGATATTGAATCCTGAATTTTAACTTTCTAAGCTATCAAGCTTCCTGCTGAGGCGCTGGGGAACAATTGTTGTGGAATTATTTTATTGCACGATTTTAAGGAAATTAATTCATTTATATTTAATCTACTGATATTCATTGTCAAAGTAGAAGAATCAGGTCATATGGATTATTGGGGGGGGGGGAGTTGTTATTTGATCATAACACTTGACGAAGCAGCGAGCTACGAGTATTTGATAATCGTGTTTCATTCTGGTCAAACGTTTACTATGTGACACTCGTATATATATACTTAGGAGATTCATTTAAATTGAATACACGTCTCTGTACTTGTTATTATACATCTCAAAATCTCTTTAAACAGATGTTGTCGTAATTCGAAGATTCTTTGAAGCAAGCGTCATCTACAATCTATTTTCAAGCCATATTCGGAAAATCATCTCCAATTCTTCTTTCAAAAGATAATCACCACCTTTCAAACGGTGGTTTTTGTAATGAGAAGATTTAAGTACTTGTTTAGGGAAGTTTTTATTAAGGTTTTATTTCCCGTCAAACATATTATATCCAGCTGAAATACTTTTGCAATTAGAAAAGCTTTGAATGTACATATTATCAATTTTTAAAACTTTTTCTAGTTTAAAAGAAACAGGGTTTAATTACTCCACACAGTGTCCTAACAGAAACTTCAGGAGAAAACGAAACATAACACGTCAAAAGTATATCAAGCCTTACTGACTTTAATAGTATAGCATAGACAATAAAAACAGCATATCATGCTACTTTTATTTTTCCTTAGTAGCAGTGGGAGAGTTGTCAAACACACAACAATAACTCTAGTACAGCGTAATGTAAGTCGAGAGTTGATTGTGAACAATCAGTCCTTATCATAGAGAGATGTCATTCAAAATCCGAGCTCAGTGGCTCAGCGGTAAGTCTGAGGGCTTATATCGTTAAAAATCGCTTTTCGATACCCGCATTGGGCAGAGAATAAATAGCTCATTTTTCTCCTTAACAACAAACAAACAAATCGTACGGCAATTCTAAAAAAAATTGAATATCAACAGCATTTATCATAAGAAACTCTCATTCAAAAGTCGAACGTTGTTTGTGAACCATTGGCAATATTAACAACATTTATCATTAGAAACTCTCATTTAAAAGTCGAACGTTGTTTGTGAACCATTGAAAATATTAACAACATTTATCATAAGAAACTCTCATTCATAAGTCGAACGTTGTTTTTAAACAATTTGAATATCAACAACATTTATCATAAGAAACTCTCATTAAAAAGTCGAACGTTGTTTGTGAACCATTGGTAATATTAACAACCTCTTTCATAAGAAACTATCATTCAAAAGTCGAACGTTGTTTGTGATCCATTGGCAATATTAACAACCTTTTCATAAGGAGCTGTCATTCAAAATATGACACGTACCACTGTAGTGGAAAAATTAGCTTTTAATTAAAACCACGAAAAAGAGTGGCATTTCCAAATAACATATGGGGTAGTAATTTTCTACGCAGCAGAACGTAGCATATTTTTTGGGGGGTCGAAAAATTCATTATATATATATATATATATTAAACATGACACACACACACATATATATATATATATTAACATGACACACACACATATATATATATATATATATATTAACATGACACACACACACACACATATATATAAACATGACACACACACAACACATATATATAT
>NW_013667394.1:231720-242518 GCF_000517525.1 Limulus polyphemus | reverse complement strand
ATATATTAAACATGACACACACACAAATACATATATATATATTAAACATGACACACACACACCATATACATATTTTAAAAAACGAATCACAATTTTATCAGACATGCTGAACATTAAGAGGTTATATAAGTTGTGAATTATTTCATTTGTTTGTATGTGTGTGTGTTATAGCAAAGCCAAATCGGGCTATCTGCTGTATCCACCAAGGGGAATCGAACCCCTGATTTTAGGGTTGTACATCCGTAGACTCACCGCTCTCCCACCGGGGGATGAATTAGTTTGTAAAAACATATTTACAGATAATTTTATTCAGATAAGGAAGTTTGGTTTAATAACATCAGGAAATCCAACATTAAGATAAGGAAGATTGGTTTAATGACATCAGGAAAGGAAATTCAACGTTAAGATAAGGAAGATTGGTTTAATAACATAAGGAAATCAAAGGTTAAGATAAGGAAGATTGGTTTAATAACATAAGGAAATCAAAGGTTAAGATAAGGAAGATTGGTTTAATAACATCAGGAAATTAAACAATTCTCGTTTAAGAGTTTTTTTCTTCTTGTGAATGATATTTCAAAGTTGCCCATGCACAGTGGTATGCGTGGATGACATTCAGTGTAAGTTTTTGTTTGTTTGTTTTTCTAGTGAATGATATTTCAAAGTTGCCATGCACAGTGGTATGCGTGAATGACATTTAGCGTAAGTTTTTGTTGTTTCTTTCTAGTGAATGATATTTCAAAGTTGCCCATGCACAGTGGTATGCGTGGATAACATTCAGTGTAAGTTTTTGTTTGTTTGTTTTTCTGGTGAATGATATTTGAAAGTCCATGTAAACATAAATCCCATCTATTTAAAAAAGTGGCATCAAAGGGAAGTGGAAAAAAATGTATTACAATGAAAAAATATTGTGTGAATATTATACAGATAATTTTGTATCAGTGTTGGCTGATATATTCATAGCTTTCTTTGTCTACTTGTTTTGTTTTTACATTATTATGTTACATATTTGGAGGAAACGAGTCTATAGAATCAGATTCCATGAGCGAAGCAATATCCAAAAAAGACGCAAGGAAGCTTAGAATTAGCCAGGATAGCACTTTAACTGAATACAGTCTCAATTTTGCTGAATGGGAAAATAATTATTTGACTACTACCACCTACAATATCTGGTTAATGTAAACTCACGACGACGTAGGCTTAAGCTGTTTCAACTGGATATTCGAGCACCATCTGGAAACTTTCACTTCAACGCTGAGCTACGTGACGATAAAAGTAAAAATCTATCAAAAATATCGAGTTATGTCTTCTTTTCAAACTCCAGAAAAGTTTACCATTCGAACCAACGCTTAATTATATGAAATTTGAATGTTAAAGAACTGGGTACAATACACATTACAGATTAGTTAGGTGTGCTACAGATGAATGGTTAAGTCTGTTTTGTTAGCTAGTTTGACACTAAAAGTTACTGAATTCAAAGTTTATGGATTGTTATTAGAACTTCACACAAGAGGGAGCTGGTAATAAAATGTTGTTTTCTAGCTGTGACTGACAGACGAAATATGAATACGTATAAAAACCTATTCATAAAACTAAGAAGTGTACTCGTATATCCATAAAGATTAATTAAGTAAAACGAAACCATTGTGCAAGTTTGTGAAATATTAGTTAGGACTGTAGACCACTGGAGAAACAGAAATGACTGTTCTCCGGTGGACTAGCGACGACCTTGAGGGTTTATAGCGCTAAACATACGAGTTCAATATCCGCCTTGGGCACAACACAGATAACCCATTAAACACAAACAAACTTCAGTGAACAAGAAGAGTTATCCCAATATGGAATACTCAACAAATGACAACGGATAACAAAAACTTTAATTGCTTCTCCATACTACAGTTAACATAATTAAAGAACTCGTTATGCACTGATGGTATAAACGTGAGATAAACCACACATGATGGTGTTCAAAATAACTCCGATCTACCTCTTAAAAGCTGAAAAAACTTAGCAGGTTCATTGTTAAAATTACATATTCTTGGCTAGCTTCTGTTCTAACACGAATTTTCCTAATATTATTTCTTTGGCCTGATACTCGTTGCTACAACACTGAAGAGGTCCATACATAAGACAGTTTGGAAGCATACCTTAACAGATACAGAAAATCATAAGGCACTTAGCTACTATTTTATTTATAAATGTATCTATATATCACAGATGCAAAATGTGGAGAAGTCTCTAAGAGGATAATCGAAAATGTGAACACCAAAGTAATGATGATTCGGACAACAAACGCACGTTCATACCATTATATATTTCTTTCTACCTCTAATCTAGGAAACAAATAATTATAGTCCTTATGTAAGTAACTATCTTCTTAGCTTTAAAAACCACATTCAAAAAACTCCATGTTTTCACAACGTTTGACTAAAAAAATCACTGTAATTGATGGATAATATGCTTACAATATTATCATTTTATGCTAATTCGGTTAAATTCTTCGTCAGCTGATTTTTTGTTTTACAAGGTCTTAATGAGATTTTACATATTATTAAAAGTTATATCTTAAACCACAATAAACCACAATAATTATATGCTCACATATGATAAATTCATTCACTCTTAAGTTTCTGTTTAATCCCGCTCTATATGAAATCTGTGTTTAAACAGTCTCTAGAAATATTAACTACATTTTTCATCTCATTCAAGCTCACCCTTAATCTTCTGAACCGTATTCAGCATGGCTCATAATAGCCTCAGGATTTCGGGTTTTGTTCTTATACGTTATCCAAAACCTCATAAGATACTTGACAATGTGTGCGTGGCTTGTAATTACTCACGAACACGGGACTTGTTCATGTGTTATAATTGAAGTAAATATAAGAAAACTAAATCTTGAGCCTCAGCTTTTCATACGTTCTGCTATAATCACGGGAACTGTCTTGTATTGATAAGGGTAAGCTCGCATACTTGTCTGCATGTTACGTAAGATGTTTAAGTTCAGTAGGCCAAATAAAACGATTAGTACTACAAAAACACACACACACATATATATGAAGCAGAGTTATTTGTATGGCTGGTATCTCAATGAATCTGTTTCAATAAATTTGAACGACTGATTTTAAATGGAAAAGTAATCAGATGGAAGGTTCGAGTTCAATGTTATCACTTTTATGTCTAGAATGATGGATAGCTCAGGTTCTGTCGAGGAGAGCGGTTCAAGAAACCAAACGAAACTGGCGTAGCACCACACAAACGGATCAATCGTGTACTAGGGCTCAGAATAAGAGGAGAATTATTGCATAATATTTCTAGCATGCTTAGGGCTATTGTCTTACTGGAAAGTGAATCCCTCTCTTATGTGTGGTGATCCTGAGGGAATGGAATGATGGATCAAAATCTGCCTGTGCTTATCAGCAGTCAGAGTACCATAGATTAGCTGAAATAAAACCTCAAATCATACTGATATTTCATTGTGCTCCACTGTAGGTGATATATATATATAGTATTGTATAGTCTTAGCCAAAATGTTTTTCATACTGTTCTATATTAATGTTATTGTCTACATCAATGGAGTAGTTATTGGGTAAGCGCCCGAGTAGTAACAAAGAAGGTAGCGTATGATCGGACAAACACGTACGAGTTGTTATTCTGGTCTGTATAAGTTGTTTTGAGTATTTGTTCCTCAAAACACACATACACACCCGTTGTGTATAAAAGGGTGTACTTTGGTTATAATGTTCTTAGAAACAGATCAACGCTTTGTTCAGACAATTTCTCTGGACTTGGTGTAGAATCATGCCTCGTTACGAGCCAGAAGTTATAGAGTGTCAAATTGTTCGACTGTCTAGAAAAGGTATGAAGCAAATGGACATTGCCAGAACAATAGAGTACCCCAGTGTACTGTATCCAGAATCCTGAAACCTCATCGAACTACAGAGAACGTCGTTCCAGGAAAGTTTACTGGTAGACGCCGAAAAACTACTGCCCGTGTTTTGATCAGATTAACATGTCAAGGTTGAAAGTAGTCTTGCAACACCTTACGACAGGAATAGCATGAACACATTCATTCCAGGGTATCCAGAAGAACAGTGAATAGGAGACTGACCAAACAAAGTTATTTTGCAAGAAAGGCTATCTGCAAACCGATCTTAACCAGAATGTACCACCATTACTGTGTTACTTGGGCAAGACAGCATGCCAACTTACAGTTAGAACACTGGGAACATGTCATCTGTTCAGAAGAGTCCTGTTTTCTGCTTGTTAAAGCTGGTGATAAGATTCGTGTTCATCGTTTGCCCGGAGAACAGATGAGGGAAGACTGTCTTTACCACAGGAACACACAGAAGGTGGAGCAGTACATGTTTGAGCAGCTATTCATTATGGAGGAAAAACAGCTCTTCATATCCTCCAGGGAAACATCAATGGAGACGATACTTCTGCCATATGCTAGGACAAGGTTTGGCAATAACTTTGTTTTTAATTATGACAATGCTACTGCTCACAGTACATATATTGTACAGGATTATCTTCACAAGGAGGACATTACCAGTATTGCCATGGCCAGCAAAGTCTCTAGATTGTAATTACATTGAGAACTGTTGGGCAGAACTGAGCCGAAAACTTGCTAACCACAGCCGTAAACCAGCTACTGTAGCTGAGTTATAGCGTTTTCTAGTGACAAGTTGGGATAAAATCACGGTGGATTACATCAATAACCTCAATGACAGCATTCCACATCACCTTGCGGAGGTTATTAGAGTACGCGGAGGACCAACCAAGTACTGAATGTTTAATATGAACTGATATTAGGTTACAGACACTATTTATAATAATTTGATGTTATATTTTGTTATTATATATATATATTGGTAACGTTTTGTTGTGATAGATGAAATACTGAATTACACATCTTTCTACATGTGCCTGATAAAATTGTTTGTCTGTTCTAACAAATCGTTCATGATGTCCATAGAACCTATCTCATTATACAAATTACCTATATTAGCACTTATATATATATTGCGAACTGTGGTGTTTGTCCGAGCGTTCGTCTGTCTCCCGTTTGAAAAGCTGAGCACACAGGCAAAACACAATATTCACTTTTGAAATGACGGGAGAACAGGCATGAATAATGTTGATGCCAAATTTTATTTCTACAAGCAGGATATTCTACATTAAACTGTTAGGAATTAATCACACTATCATTCACATTTCAAAATGTGACGTAACTTAAATTATAAAAATGTAGATTTACCATATGTTATTGTTGAACGGTTGCTAGCATGACTGAAATGCTCGACAAATACTTTTCATGGAAGGCGATATAAGTATCTCAGAGCTTTGGTTATAAGTGAAACCAAGAGTGAAATAAATTAACCTTTTTAAATTCCATAAAATAATTTAAATTGACAGATTAACTTACAATTTCCAGTCACTGGGGATGGGTACTTTTGCTTGTGTTTAATATAACGTTTGATATCACGTGCATTTCTCAGTTTGACGGTGCTAAGTTTATTTGTATTCCATCTTAATAATGGTGATCTTGTAACAAAATATGCAAATATTTTGGCCAAGAGTGTATTATCTGTGGTACGTGGGGTATCTATACTTTTCTTTGTGATGAAAATGCTGTCATTGATTTGTCTCCTCAGATTCACCTGTAACGGATACACGTCTCCTCTGATTAATCTGTAAAGAATACACGTATCTTCGGATTAATCTGTAACGGACACTCGTCTCCAGTATTGTTAATTTCACTCATTGTGGTCTAATGTTCATTTCAGCCTTTTGGTTTGGTTAACCCTTCTTAGCAGTGGTTTTCGAGCAGCTAAGCGCTTGGTGAGATTATTCTATGGTAAAGTTTACGTTACTGTTTTTAAGGTAACATTCACATCTGTATTTACAATGAGGTCGCTGACGAGATATGTACTCGACGATCATTAATCTTGTAAATATTATACACTGAAATACTTAACATCACTTTTGAAAAGTTTTGCTCTCTTACCGTTTCAATTATCAATAGATGCAGTTTCACGTATCCATCATCTTCAGAGTATTGCACAGAGCTCTTACTGAAACATGGAGTGATGCCACACGTTTTCGTATGGAATAGCCTTGAAGAGCCAAAAGTGTGATTTTTACGTGTTTGTCATGTGGTATTTCAGCTCTGAGAGCCATGAATAGATCTTCATCGCTATAACTACAGGGCACAGTATGACTGTTAGTAATTTAATAGGCGTAATGGGGGTGTGGCATTTTCTGATCGATGTAAGTTATCAATATATGACTTTAAAGGGGTGCATTACTGCCTTTCATCCTCCATTCCTCTAACGTTTCGATAATTATTTCCAATACGTTTCATGTAAGCAGTTTACAAGCTTACAAATTGTACTATAGGCAGTGTCATTGTCATCCTGACTTGAAAAACTGTTAAAGATGGTTAAGTTTTTGTTTCGGTATAATACTATTGAACAAGTACAAAATACACCATTTTACCAGAACACCGAATGGAAAACACTTTAATCCAACACGAAATAACTGTTTTTCACTTTCTTTTGTTTAAACACTTATAAACATTTAATTAAATGTAGATATTCAGTCTCTCGAACAAAGCCGAACGTTAGTAGGACATGTCTGTACATGCGGATTATCCCATGAACACCATAAAGTCTACAAAGGGACAATATTTATATATATAATTGGTACATGCTGCAGATTACATAATATCATTTATTTTAATGTTACTGTATTGTGTTTATAATAATATGTGTTACTAGTGCAGGTGTTTTTTTGGAATATCTTACCTGCACTTTTGAAGCTTTTTAAACATTAGTTTTATTTTAAACAATTTTCTTCTCTTACAAACATCGACCCAACATTGCAACTTGTAAGCATTTGGAGCCTAGATTCTTTAGTGCCAGTATGCAAGACGTTAGGCAACAAAAGGGTATGAAAAGGTAGAGCATCCAGTGATCGGAAAGTTCTTTAACAATAATTTATCCATAATCCACTATCATCAAGTTTCGTACGTTTTGATAATTTTTCATTGGATACTTGTTATACTTTGAGAACTGCTAAACGATCTTAGGTGATTTTGACACATTTAATATTGTAATACACATTGCTTGTGAAACATTAGTATATAAGATTCTACATTCACTTCATATATTCCATATACCAAGCAAACGGACGTTTATTAATCTTTTGATGCCATATTTAACTTATTAGTGTAAATACTAATCTGCCTGCCTACGGTTCAGATCAACAGTACCAACATGAAGACGCACAACGGTTTAAATATCAATGCATCCACTAAAAGAAAATAATTTCATATAAGTGCATTAAGGCGCGTTACTTATAACATAACCTCAACCTGAACCCGGAATTTAAAACATTGTTGATTGCACGGAACCAAGATGTTCTATTTTTGTCCTGACACATTACCAACAGTTGTACCACTTTAGAAGAAACTGATCGCTAAAACAAGCGCCACATTCAGCATGGGATTTCTGATTTAATGAGTTTGCGAAAAGTTTATTTTCATCTCGCGCTGCGGTGTGTGAGAAGAACGTTGTCATTCACTGAAAGATTCCCACCAGACTATATTAACTGTGTGTGTGAAAAGAACGTTGTCGTTCACTGAAAGATTCCCACCAGACTATATTAACTGTGTGTGAAAAGAACGTTGTCGTTCACTGAAAGATTCCCACCAGACTATATTAACTATGTGTGAAAAGAACGTTGTTGTTCACTGAAAGATTCCCACTAGACTATATTAACTGTATGATTGCGTTTTTATCTATAAAATGTCGGACAAAAAAAGCATTCGATAAACCTCAATACTGGCTTCCTAATTTTACATTTTAAAGTCCTCGCTGACTTGTTACGTCAAAAATGGTTTTGTTAAGAAACTGGTTTGTGAAAGAAATAAACTATAAACAGAACATCACATTAACAGAAGTAGCATGATTCAATATGGCTGACTAGCTATTACTGATATTTGGAAACTATGACTTCAATCAAAGAGGAAATACATCTTTCATTAGATGAAAAACATTATGTTTGACAAAAGAATCAATATTCTATTTTTCACTCTTCCATCTGTTTATTTTCTTTGCTGGTGAAATCGTTTTCCTTACGTCGAGATTTAAAATATTCGACGTTATCTTCTTGTGTCATCTTAACTACATTGAAGCAAAGACTCATGGATGTACTTTTCACTGGCCGATTGAGCTAGATTAGGCTATTTTTCAAACGCAAACATCCTGAAGTTCACAACGACCACGCAATGACATTTACACTATCAACGTAATAGGTCAAGAGTTAACCTCAGTGGAGTGTTTTATCACCGTGCTCGAATACAATTGCAGAATGGTTTATATGAAAGTTTCAGACGAGAATTATTTGTGAATGGATCTAACACTGTGCCCTAAATAATGTGCATGCTCATGTTTTTTTTTTTTAAACAGTCAACAAATTATGCTGTTATTAAACTCAAAGTTTTTGAATGTTGCATCGTCCCTTGTTTTATTACATTAATAACGAAATATTACAGAATGGTTAAGAAATAGCTTGTATTTACATCAGTAATAAAATTCCATAAAATTTCATTTTAAATTCAAATACCTCTCACAATTGTGAAGAATAATGTATTTGCTACTCAAGTTTCACTGTAGAAGTAGAAGCTAATAAGCCAGAACAACTTTAAGCAGTGAGTTCCTGTTCACAAACTCTAAGTGTGACAAATTGCGTTATACTAAAAGTCCAAAAAGTGACACTTTGTACAGTCATTGCCTCTCGATGTGAACAACGTGGCTCAGCATGGATCGAACCAGCAACAACAGTGTCACTTTGTACAAATATCGTCACTCAGTGTGAACAGCTTGGCACAGCATGGATCGAACCAGCAACAACTGTGTCACTTTGTACAAATATCGCCACTCAGTACGAATAACTTGACACTGGATGGATCGAACCACACTAACAGTGTCACTTTCTTCAGTCATCGTCACTCAGTGTGAACAAATAGCACTGGATGGGTCGAACAAGCAACAACAGTGTCACTTTCTTCAGTCATCGTCACTCAGTGTGAACAAATAGCACTAGATGGGTCGAACCAGCAACAACAGTGTCACTTTCTCCAGTCTTTGTCACTCAGTGTGAACAACTTGATACTGTATGGGTCGAACCACCAACAACAGTGTCACTTTCTTCAGTCTTCGTCACTCAGTGTGAACAACTTGACACTGGAGTAGCCCAAGAGTTGGCGGTAGGTGGTGATGACTAGTTGTCTTCCTTCTAGTCTTACACTGCTAAATTATGGACGGCTTTCTGCGCAAATAGCTCTCGTGTAGCTTTGCGCGAAATTCATAACAAACCGAAACGTAACCGTTAATGTTTAGAATAATTGTGTGCTAACTAAATTAAATTAAAACATTTTTGTTTTGTTTTTTTATTCTCTCAAAACCAAGATGGTTTCAATTTAAATTCAAGTAATAAGACGTTAAGACGACCCTAATCTACGTTTAGTGAAGTTGAAATTCCATAAAGAATGCGTCAAAAATTCAAACATTTCGAGATATATTTTTCTAAACTATTGACATACCAAATTCCTGTTAATTACAGGATCCCTAATAACACGTGAGCTACACACACACACACATAAAAGAAACATAAACCCGTCAGTTTTGCAATTAATCACAATAATAACTGCTGGGACTTCCTATGCGTGTTAGACACCATGAGTTGATCAGTTCTTTTACACCGAGAAAAAGATATTAACTTAGTCAATAGGAAAGACTCCACTGACCTCCACCGGTTGTGAACGGTATGGAAACAAATCAATAACTTAGGGTTAATCTAGTGTGCTTGCCTTATTTCAAACAGCAACGTGTGTATTAACATTGGAAGCGTTTGAAATACGGTTCACGAATCCTTAATTCGATGGTTATTTATGCATATATTATTAAAAACGACCTTTCCAGTAACGTATAACAGATAATAATTGGAACTTTGTTGATTATTATTTTAGTTTAAACTAACAATTTGGTTTTGCTAGTACCATTAAATGATTTTTTTTGTTTGTTTGAAGTTAAGCACAAAGCTACACAATGGACTATCTGTGCTCTGCTTACCATGGGTATCGAAACCCGGTTTCTAGCGTTGTAAGTCAGCAGACATACCGCTATGCCACTGGGGGGCCCATTAAATGAAGCTAATTAGAAAACAGCGTTCATTAACTTAACCTCTCACTCTGTTATGCGTTAAACCTAAAGCATGATGTTAAATATAATTTATATTTCTGATTGGTTGATTTATAAGTCCTTTATATGTTGGGAATAAGTGAAATATGGAATTTTCAATAAATTCCATAATATGCCGCCGAGAAGTCTGAGCTTAAAATTCCTAAAATATAAATACAAAATGATGTAGTTTACTATTTTTGAGAAAGTAATATTTTTAATGTTCATCAACATAAATGTTTGATTTTTTAGAAAGCAACATTTTTATTAAGCACCATCCGCATCAATATATCTCTTAGTTTTCTATTTTAATACGCTTTTCAGTCTCGTTAGCAGCAGTCGTTGTCATAGGAAATAGGCTTAAGGAAGCGTTTCTCAACCTGTGACATTGTAGTTTAACTTTGAAATTAACACTCAACATACCAGGCTTTCTTCCGATATAGAACCTTTCCGGTCTTACTGTATTTATTTATGAGATTTAGTCAGTCTCTATATTGATGAGAAACTACAGATTACCCTAGGTTTTAACTTAGTTGTTTTACGTTAACTAACAAATA
>NW_013667394.1:226424-230720 GCF_000517525.1 Limulus polyphemus | reverse complement strand
TATAGTTGGGGAATAAAGTGTAAATATTGGAATTTTTCAATAAAATTCCATAATATGCCGCCGAGAAGTCTGAGCTTAAAAATTCCTAAAATATAAATACAAAATGATGTAGTTTACTATTTTTGAGAAAGTAATATTTTTAATGTCCATCAACATAAATGTTTGATTTTTTAGAAAGCAACATTTTTATTAAGCACCATCCGCATCAATATATCTCTTAGTTTTCTATTTTAATACACTTTTCAGTCTCGTTAGCAGCAGTCGTTATCTGAACAATATACTTTAAACCCATAAGGTAGTCATAGGAAATAGGCGTAAGGAAGCGTTTCTCAACCTGTGACATTGTAGTTTAACTTTGAAATTAACACTCGACATACCAGGCTTTCTTCCGATATAGAACCTTTCCGTCTTATTGATTTATTATGAGATTTAGTCAGTCTCTATATTGAATGAGAAACTACAGATTACCCAGGTTTTTAACTTAGTGTTTTTCTAACAACAAATAGTAAGAAGTAGTCGATTTTACTCCAGAGTTGTCCGTCTATCTCATATGTTGACATCATAAGTTGTTGCTAGAGGTGGTTGAACCAGTTTCGACTAAACTTGGTAGAGGAATTCAGGTGAACCTTTCGAAGGTCCAGATGAAACTGATGTCATTTCAATTTTCTTTTTCTACTTGAAACCGACTTCAAACGAAAATGACATTTGATATTGCGTGTAGTATGAGTACCTTTTTTGATCGCCCGTATTCTGTAGACATCCATGGAGAATTGCACGCGCCCAAACCGTCCCACCATCCCCGTGAAGCCAATGATGTCAATGCCGCGCGAATTACATTTGCGAGCATGTATGATTAACATTGGAAAGAAAGTCATAACATTCTAGTTAAATATAATACGGAAAACAAACACATTTCTTGCTGAGGAGTAGGTTCAGTAAATGTGATTACACTTTACTTTCTGAGGAATAGGTTCAGTAGGCGTGATTACACTTTACTTTCTGAGGAGTAGGTTCAGTAGGCGTGATTACACTTTACTTTCTGAGTAGGTTCAGTAGACGTGATTACACTTTACTTTCTGAGTAGGTTCAGTAGACATGATTACACTTTACTTTCTGAGGAGTAGGTTCAGTAGGCGTGATTACACTTTACTTTCTGAGTAGGTTCAGTAGACGTGATTACACTTTACTTTCTGAGGAATAGGTTCAGTAGACGTGATTACACTTTACTTTCTGAGGAATAGGTTCAGTAGGCGTGATTACACTTTACTTTCTGAGGAGTATGTTCAGTAGGTTTCATCTTGCCATTGCCATCGGATTCTACATAGGCTAGTGTGTCCTACTCTTCTTCATCTCTTGTAGCAAAGCTACTAATGCGTTTTTTACTTCAAAAACTTGTATTATATATAAAACAATATCCCAGATTAATTCCGGGGTGTTGGTGTGAAGAGAGAGCGTACAGAGTTGTTATAGTGAGAAAACTAAAACGGAGAGCAGCATCATGAGTGGGTGATGCACGAAGAGGTAGGTGCTTCCTACGCTTAGGAAGATTATACAGACAGTGTTACGCTTCCATTAAGTACGAAGATGTATTCTTAACTAGCTTTTATTTATAATATATGATTTTTCTTTGTTTTTGTTACCAATCATTAAGCTATGTTCTGTAAAATCTTGTTATAAGTCTGAAAGGATACGTACATGAAAACTGACGCAAAGAAAAGCTGGTGTGTGCGTGTGTTTGTTTCTATATAGTTCATGTTACTTATTTGATTAAAACGAATATTTCTCGAACTAAATGACATGTTAAGAAACATACACAAACTGGTGACTAATTATTATTCAACTAACGCAATATATTACCGCACGGACACAAAAAATCGATGAGATAGAAGAGTGGAAGGTGGGAAATGAAATCCAGTTTATATTACCGACAGGTTTGGTTTGCTTTGTTATTAATTTCGCGCAAAACTACACGAGGGCTATCTGTGCTATCCGTTTCTAATTTAGCAGTGAAAGACTAGAGAGAATGCAGCTAGTCATCACCACCTACTGCCAATTCTTGGGCTTCTCTTTTATCAACGAATAGTGGGACTGACTGTCACATTATAATGCCCCATGGCTGAAAGGGCGAGCATGTTTAATGGGACCGGTATTCGAACCCGCGACCCTCAGATTGCGAATCGAGCGCTCTAACCATCTAGCCATACTAGGCCATTACCGCAAGGACACCAAGGTTCAATGATGCAGAAGAGTGGGAAATAGAAAATAAAATTCCATCATCTCTAAAGATGCATAAAAATTGCCTTTCACACATTTTAACATTTTACCTGTTACGTATTAGAATTTCTAATGGTCTAAAACCGAGATAAGTGATAATTTAGATTTAATAGTTAAATATATGCCGATATATCTCCAGTTTTCTTCCATACAAATATGTTTTAATATACAAACAATAATATAATTTACAATAACTGTTATTACAAACAATTATTTACATACACAAGTTTCACAAACTTACAAGCAATATAAAGTATTCTTTCTAGTCTGGAACTTCCTGGATATCTTATCGAGGGTTCACGATGAGCGAGTTAATTACGAGTTGATGTAGGTACGATTCGCTTAACGGGAAGATAGCTAGCTTTGTCCTTCGTTATCACCAGCCACACACGCCGAGTTTTCCACGATGAAGTTATATAATGTTTTCGTAAAAATACTTATGTCCAATGAGAATCCACTGAAGATAAATGATTTGTAATGTTCGAACTTTGTAAAGGTTCCTGGTCAAATAACTGAAGTTTCCCAATTGATAAGCGTTAATCACAGTTATAGCTTCCGAAATTTATAGCACACTGACTACGGCAAACTAATAATAGATACTCTTTTTTTGGCGTTGGTTATATTTATATTATATATATATATATATTGTTCATTCTTACACTCGAGAATCTTCTACAACTTTAGAGAGCAGGCGGGAGTTTCGCAATACATATTTAACACTATAAGCTATATATATTTATAAATATAACAGTAATCTAAACAAACATTGATATTAAAATAAATGTATAGTAATAAATCCGTCACATATCCTCCTCCGAAGTGATTCTCAATTACAAAAGTATCAGAAAAAATTTATACAGTTTATTGTAACATGCGTGATAGTTCATCCTAATTATAACGTCAATTTATATTTTAGGTGCGTGATAGTTCATCCTAATTATAACATCGATTTATGTTTTAGGTGCGTGATAGTTCATCATAATTATAACGTCAATTTATGTTTTAGGTGCGTGATAGTTCATCCTAATTATATTGTCAATTTATGTTTTAGGTGCGTGATAGTTCATTCTAATTATAACGTCAATTTATGTTTTATATATATGATGGAATACTGTTTTTTGTTCCAAGTTTAGGGAAGAAATTGATCAGAACACTTTAAGCAGTCACATTCAGATGATTTTCTGGGTCCACGAAAGTAATTAATTACTTGTCTTCACATGTTTCTCTCTCTTGTACGCAATCGTTTCAATTTACGTACGATATTCAGTAGTAGTTAGAATCGTTTCACTTAAAACGTAAATTGACGTTATAATAGGATGAACTATCACGCATCGACGATAAGTAACATATACCTCAAGACTTATTAATGTATGTAGACAATATCTTCAGTTGTACCAAGAGTACATACTTCATGAATATTAATTGATTATTAATTCAAAGCAATAATTACTCAAGGTTTCTTGCATCCAATCTTTCGGAAGATTGATAACTAAAGTTTATGAAACTTCCACAGATACAGTTTTCTTGTAGTTATAGTATTATTTTAATCATTATATGATAGAAAATATGAAAACGAAAACATAATATCTTTCTAAGACTGAACATTTAAAAACGTTCGTTCACACATATTTTCACAAAACAACAATCCCAATTCTGCCAATTATATTATGTGTGATGTCACGCGTCGCTCTATAGAAATTTAAATTTAATCATGTTTGTTCATCCAACTTCACTCTACAAACGCATGTCTGCTTAGCCACCTTCACTCTACAAACACATGTTTGCTTAGCCACCTTCACTCTACAAACACATGTCTGCTTAGCCAACTTCGCTCTAGAAACACATGTCTGCTTAGCCACCTTCACTCAAAAAACACATGTCTAATTAGCCAACTTCACTCTACAAACACATGTTTGCTTAGCCAACTGCACTCTACAAACCAATATCTGCTTAGCCAACTTCACTCTACAAACACATGTTTGCTTAGCCATCTTCACTCAACAAACACATGTCTGATTAGCT
>NW_013667394.1:217352-225587 GCF_000517525.1 Limulus polyphemus | reverse complement strand
TTTTACTCGTTGTTCTAACAACGTTAAGACGGCTTATCGACTTCTTGAGAAGAATTCTAAGAAGAAAGTAAACCTACAGACATCGGTCTTGTTTAACAAAATGTTTCTTCATCTAACTTCACCATACAAACATGTTTCTTTATCCAATTTCACCCTACAAACACATATTTCTTTATCCAACTTCACCCTACAAACATGTTTCTTTATCCAACTTCACCCTACAAACACACATTTCTTTATCCAGCTTCACCCTACAGACATGTTTCTTTATCCAACTTCACTCTACAAACACACGTTTCTTTATCCAACTTCACCCTACAAAAAAAGGCATAAAAGGCAAATATTACAGGAATGTCACTTCTTTAAAATGAAAATGAAGGTGCACTAGACTAGAATCACGTGGCGATAGTTTTCTCTGTGATTGGTTGTCATCCTAATAATCAGAAAACATCAAACTAGTATGAAGGGTATAAAATTATTATATGACCAGTAGTAGTGGTGTTAACCTAGCACGACAAGCCTGGTCAAGGATACTTCATGAGAAAAATTGTTGCAGGACTCCATGTTTCAGTAAGGATTTTATAAAAGGCTCTGGAGAGGGTAACAAAACTTGATCGGCGTTGGAAACCGAAAGGTCTCCAGAAGTGACTGTAAGTATCTCAGAGAAAAACGATCGATCGTCGAATGCAGATCTTGCTGTCAGTAAAGGGGTAAAGAGGACACACATTAGCATGAAGTGGTCCCAGTGGACACGTAGTTGTTTGTAAAATCACTGTTAAAAATATGTAACCAAATCAAAAGGTTGAGATTGGCACTAAACATTGGAAAGATTAAAGCTGGAGTTGTATGCTCTTTATGGATAAATCCAAGTTCGATATGTTTAGCAGTTTGTTTGACGACGTTACGGAGAACGATATCATAGTTCAATATCTCAGCCAATATGGTCTGTGATCTAGAGAAAATTAATGACACTTTGACTGCTGGTAAGTACAGGCATAATCTGATAGATCATGCCATCGGGCGATGATTAATCTTACAGGAAGACAATGATCACAAGCTTACAGAAAACGTGGTGACACGATATATAGCTTTAACATTCATACTATATGGGCTCTTATAACAGCTGATAAGGTCCAAAAGTGATCAAACAGCATGGATAAATTGTGTGGAGAGGTACGAAACGTTTGAAACGGTATCCTATAATGTTACGTTTAAGAAACGTAGAGCAAACTGCTCACAAAGATAATACTATTGTACACCTTGTCTGCTTTATTTCTATTGTCCGTAATAACTTCACCATCTAGTTGCTAATACTCGTTATTTGCGACTCATCATGTTTATTACAAAATCGCTTGTGTCTGGACGTCTGTCCATAGAGAACTTTACCAAATTTCTCAGAATTTGATCAGCACGAAACTCTCTTGAGTAAGGTCCAGATGGATTCTAAAACCCCTTATCGCCTATTTCCTGAAATCTGATAACCATAAGGGTAGGGCGTGGTCAGTGATTAACGTACCAGACTGTGAATTTGAACGTTTACGGTTTATCTTCCGTTGCCGCAAAAAACCCGCTTCGCATTTTATTCATTTTATGAGTTAGAAGGATCTTTCAGTTTTTCCTTTTCATACTGTCTTAGAGCCTATTTTTAAAAATCATCAAATATTTGTGCCGAAAACTTGAAATAATTTCAGAATATAAAAAAATACTGAAAAACGTAAAATGAAGGAATGTATAGTATTGGTCTCCTAGTAGCTGAACGGTAAGGTAGAGAGCTTATAACGCTGAAAATAAGGTTTTGATACCAGTGGTGGGCACAGCCCAGAGAGCCCATTGTATAGCTTTGCGCTTAACAATAAGCAAACAAAGTATAATTTAGTTCTTGAAAAATTCTAACCATTCAACAGGAAAACTTATCTTCGTACAGCTTTCAAAGGCAACGAAAACAATGCCTCACGTGGCGCGGGTACCTTTACTAGTTTAGTGTGTTTTTGATAGCTACATAATATTATTTGTTTGTTTGTTTGTTATATATTTCGCGCAAAGCTACACGAGAGCTATCTGCGCTAGCCACTCCCTAATTTAGCAGTGTAAGACTAGAGGGAAGGCAGCTAGTCATCACCACCCACCTCCGACTCTTAGACTACTCTTTTACCAACGAATAGTGGGATTGACTGTCACATTATAATGCCCCCACGGCTGAAAGGGCGAGCATGTTTGGTGTGATGGAGATTCGAACCCGCGACCCGCAGATTGCGAGTCGAGCGCCCTAACCACCTGGCCATGCCAGGCCAGCTACAATGGAACAGCCAGAAAATAACATATATTACACACCGTGCGGTAGGTATTCGTATTGGTATTTCCAAACTGAACTTGCATTTTGTACGACACGTGATCTAAACGGCTAGATCAAAGATATTTAAGGTTTAGACATAGTAACCCCTAACTTAGAATTGCAGACCAGAGGGGGGGAGGCAATCATGCAGTCAACAGCACCCGTTTCATATTATGCAACTTTTCATATCCGAACAGAAGAATTATTTGTTACAGCTTTAACCCTCCCACAACATGTTCAGCGACATATTGCGGCTCGAACTTTGGACCTACCGATTCACATCTCAACATTTTGTCCTCACCCTTCATGAAAGTATGTATCCATTAGTCTACTTGTAAAGGCATATTTTCAAAATTAAACCTTCTGGTCATGATGTTGTCAAATTGATTTAATATTTCAACAATACATTTTTATTATTACTATTTAGTTCTTTAATGAAGATACGTGCATCGTATTACAAAAGACACAAAAACTGCTACGAAATTTGGGTTTGGTATTGATAACGTTAGTTTTTCTCTGTTTTAGCATTTCGTACAAAGCTACAAGGCTATCTACGCATAGTCGCTCCTAATTCTGAGATGACAGACTAGAAGAAAGAGAACTAGTAACGGCCCACTCACCGCCAACTTTTGGGGGTACTCTTGACTGGCCGAATAGTTTGATTTAGTCGTAACTCTTATAGAGCACTGTTTGCAGCAAAGAGACACGAACCATGAATTCTCAAGTTATTAGTTCGGGCACTCTAGCCACTTGGCCTAGTTTATTTGTAGTTAAGCACAAAACTACACAACTGGCTACCTGTGCTCTGCCCACCACGGGTATCGAAAGCAGGTTTTTAGCGTTATAAGCCTTTACAAACATAGATTAATAAATTAAACGCAAATATCTCTCGTAAAGTCAAAATTTATAGAACGAGTCTTCAGAGTATTATACTCCCAAGGGAATTCAACAAGGAAAGATTAAGTTCAAGTTTACGACAGCACTGACGTGGCTGTCATATATTACAGCTGTAGTAGAGTTAAAAATTAGGTTAAAATTACACTGAGTAACGCATTCTTTTTTTTTTTCGAATTGGCTAACTTTTAGGTTCTAATTCTTTGTTTAGTGTCCAATTAGCTAAACTGGTCTAGTTTGGTTCGTACGTTTGAGAGCAATTTTCATCAAAATAATTAATGATAAACATTAGAGTATCAGCTCCCTGCAAAATGAGCATAAAAAAAAAGAAACTTTACTTCAGTTGCCCCTAGTAACATAAATCTTTACCGCATAAGCCGTTAGGCGCCCTCGTTTTTTATAAATTGCCACATGTTATTGTTGAATAAAATATTATAAGGTCGTATTCTGGGATGAATTTGTAATTTTCATATACTTCAACCGAACTTTTAGAGTTCAATATTTTATGTCGAAAAATTATTATAAAATAATCCATAATAGCTCGATAGCTTCATATGCATTGTAAACAAACTGTTGTGAACATTAGAGGAAATGAAAGACAGATTCTGGTTAATAAAGAACCGAATTCTTTGTTTAGTACCAAACTTGAAAGAAAATAATGTGTTCGTAAACCGGTTTTCATCAGAACGTTTAAAAAAATATTTGTATTTATGCAAATCCGTTCCTAATTTCGAACTGCTGACCAGAAAGATGACAGCCAGTAAGCTGTACCCTACCATTCACCATCTAAGTTAAAAAATTGGCTGCCACTCTTATAACGCACCCACAACTTAATATTTCATTGTATCACACAAATTCGAACTCCAGCTTACAAACATCATTTTGATTTGTTTGTTTGAAGTTAAGCACAAAGCTACACAAAGAGCTGTCTGTGCTCTGCCCACCACAGGTATCGAAACTCGGTTTCTGGCGTTGTACGTCTGCAAACATACCGCTGTGCCATTGGGGGCACATCATTTTGAAATAAGTCGAGCATATTTACACGATTCTTAGTAAAACAGAAAATCACAATACAAAATATTTACTTACACACTAAAAACATAACATTTACCTAGAAACGTAAAATACTTTTTTATTGTGTTTAGAAAAGAGTTTTACTTCTTTTTTTACATTATGGATAATAGCTATACTTAGCCCTTAAGTTTACTTTTTTACATTATGGATAATAGCTATACTTAGCCCTTAAGTTTACTTTTTTACATTATGGATAATAGCTATATTTAGCCCTTAAGTTTACTTTTTTTGACATTATGGATAATAGCTATATTTAGCCCTTAAGTTTACTTTTTGTACATTATGGATAATAGCTATACTTAGCCCTTAAGTTTACTTTCTTTACATTATGTATACCAGCTATATTTAGCCCTTAAATTCATTTTTTACCTATAAAAGTAAAACAAAGAAGTGTAAACATCAATATAGCATTATATATATAACTGATGTCGTGATATAAGGAATAATGATTGGTTGAGAAATCTGTGGTATTTATTTTTCAAATCTTTATTATCCCAACAAAACACAACTTTAATTATAATTAGTTCCCCAGTAGGGCAGCGATAAGTCTTTGAATTTACAACGCTAAAGTCAGGGGATCGATTCCCCTCGGTGGACACAGCAGATAGTCCGATGTGGCTTTGCTATAAGAAAACACACACATATACTTATAATTGTAAGCATCATAAGATATTGCAACATCTTACAACACAAGCTAGGATACAAGATTTATGTCTCATACTCGTGTAACAGTTGGATTATCAAAATGAAAACAGATCTGAGAAAGAACGTTTATTGCAACAGCTGACATTTATTTATTTACCACAATGTTTTCTACTTACCCAAAGTGTTGTATCCATTACACAACCAAAACAGCAAAGTCAGAAGGAACGTGGCTTTCACGAGATCAAGCCTACAAAACAGTAAATGAACACTAATGGGCATACTGTTTTCAAACATAATATTCAATCTTGGGAACTTCAAAGTACCGCTGAGTGCTCGGGAAGAACCTAATCTGCCCATTACCGAAGACGAAGAAGTCATTTCCGTCAGGCTTATCACTCTGTAGGAATCGCTTCAGCTGCATCAAAGGGAAATTAAAGTTTTCTTGTATATATGATCTTAGAACTTCCTGTCATTTCAACGGCACAAAAAATGTTCATCGTTAGAAGGCGGAGAAATAATTATATTTATGTAAGTTGTGCACAGCTGTAACACAAAACCTGAAATTAACAACCGATAGGCGTTTACTTATTATGATTTTTTTAAAACTTTAAACTTTATCTTGACTTCCAGGGTATTAAACCTGCCACTGTCTATCATATTCTAGAAAACTTGTCGCGCGACCAACCTATTACAAAGGTGACGTCTTCAAGTAAATACTGCTTCAGTTGAGTCACTCGTGGCTTGCTCGCATCTGCGCGCTAGCTTATGAGTGTATGTGTGTGTACATGACTGTCCTCGAGACTTTCACATCATCCCATCACTGCTGGAATGACATAACTAAGAGAATTTAAGACTAAAACCCACAACCACAAGAAGATTCAGTCTGTAAATGTTTATCTCTCACGCAGGGCCTCGAAAAAGAACGTCACAGCCATCGACAAGCCGTTTGGTGCTGCCACCTATATTACAAAATTTCTATCTAATTCTGCTTGCTGTAAAATGACGTTCATTATGAAAAGCAAGTGTTTCTATATACATTGTTATATGAATACGATTTATGAAAGCTTTTAACATCAGAAATATTTTGAATTTGTATAGCGTTACACATAGTAAGATGTCTGTTGGAAATTAGCTTTTGACCAAACTTTATAGATCACGATTATAAAAAATAACCTACAAAGTATTGGTTCCAGTCCTCTATAAAGAACGTATTCTTTTTAAAGTCATTTCGTTAATGTTTCCATTAAAATACCAACTTCATCTCTTATAAAATACATTGACATACATTCCGTCAAGTTATCGACACAGTAAATCTATTCGCTGCTTTTCAAGCATGCTAATAATTAGAGAAGTTTCCATCCCAAATGACATTAGCTTCAGATGACTTTTAATTTTTTTTAACTGAGACATAAATCTTTCACTCATTATAATGGTTACCAGGAGAAACTGTCTCAAGTCTGAAAACATGAATCATTGCAAGGGCTATCGTACACAAGGGCGTTATCTGGAAGGGGCGACAGGGGCTCCTCCTAAGCTTGGGAGGGTATCCAAATGGCAATTTCTGTGAAATATTTCTAGTCAGGCCAGATTAACACGTACACACAAATTACGCTATAGGATAGGGCCCCCAACTAGCTTTTGAGGAGGAGCACTTGAGGTTAGCTATATTTACCTCCCCCAAGCCTTTTGTGATTGCATTTCCTACACTAAAGATAAAAAGAGTGGATAAAAACACCATGTACAACACCCATTATGGGTATATCCATGACACTTTCGGGTATATCACACCAAACAGACAGTGTACAGGTCAACCCATTAACCACTTACATAGCAAACTACTTAATGAATTGAGAATTAAAACGATTATGATACAAACGACCTTATGGATAAGGTCAAATATAGAATAGAATATATGGAAATATCAAATAAATCGCATCATACAGCTGTCGCAGTGGTTGCTCTAATCAACAAGTACTCAAACCATAAGCATTGATGATAAAACAACTCTTCTGCAAACCTTTCAAGCAAAAGAAAAGAGATCGTCAAACCTGAACTCGTTAGATCAGAACTTTGTTTAACCAGAAAACCACGCAATTATGGTGTTTCTTGGTGTGATACGAAGCTGTACAATGACCTTTATGACGCATGGAAAGTAGGAAACGTTCTCCAGTTTAACCGAATGAAGTTGGTTTCTTTTTAATTTCGCGCAAAGCTACACGAGGGTTATTTGCACTAGCCATCCCGAATTTAGCAGCGATATACTAGGGGAAACGTTACCCACCACCAACTTGTGGGCTACGCTTTTACCAACAAATAGTGAGATTGACTGTCACAATATAACGCCCCCTGGGTTGAAAGAGCGAGCATATTTGGTAACGGGGGTTTGAACCCGCAACCTTCAAGTTGCGAGTAGAACACCCTAACTACCAAGTTATGCCAGAATCCTCGAAAGAAGCGAAAAAGCTACAATATCTATCTGCCCTTTAAATAGGCAGAAACGGATTTAACTTAGAGCAGATCCAAATGTAACCATTCATTAATGGTGGTTAGGTTGCTCGAGTCGCAACCTGCAGGTTGTGGGTTTGAATCCTATCATCCAATATGCTCGTTCTGGGGCATTATAATGTGACAGTCAATCTGTTAGATATATACGACTGTTTCATTTAAACTTAATATGAATGTTATGATTTAAATAGTTATAAAGCGCGAGTATTAGATTTAATGGTATTTTTAGACGCAATAATTTATCTTAGGGTTGTTTACGTAACTGTTTACTGATCGTTTGTTGTGTAGTTCAATTGTTTTGAAATGACGTCACGTTACTCAAACTTTCTGAATTTTTCTCATTGTTTTAAGTAAGTATTGTTACATCATAAGGTCTCATAGTTTGTAGAATGTTCTAGGCCTCAGTCAGGCAATATATATATATATATATATTTTTTTTTGTAGGCAGAACTTCACCCTACAAATATGTTTCTTTATCCAACTTCACCCTACAAACATGTTTCTTTATCCAACTTCACTCTATAAACACACGTTTCTTTATCCAACTTCACCCTACAAACACATGGATAAAGAAACGTGTGTTTGTATAGTGAATTTGGGTAAGCAGACATGTTTGTTGAGTGAAGATGGCTAAGCAGACATGTGTTTGTAGAGTGAAGGTGGCTAAGCAAACATGTGTTTGTAGAGTGAAGGTGGCTAAGCAGACATGCGTTTGTAGAGTGAAGTTGGCTAATCAGACATGTGTTTCTAGAGTGAAGTTGGCTAAGCAGACATGTGTTTGTAGA
>NW_013667394.1:208415-216377 GCF_000517525.1 Limulus polyphemus | reverse complement strand
ATATATATATATATATATGTATAGGCGACCAAATAAGTAAATAAGTTAGTGAACTGAATATAAACGCGGAAAAGTGAAGTTAGACTGCGTGTCAGTTTAGCTGTGACGGGCGATTTCTAAAGTAAGTTTCAAGGTTTGTATTTTAATAACAGAGATAAGAAGAATAATTTGTTTTGTCAAAGGGTGTTCTAAAGTAACTGAACCAGTGTTTGTGGAATTTGACGAAAAAGAGACAATTATTTAAAACTCTGGATTCAACTCTGTCAACCAACAGTTATGGTGGTGATTTTAAAGTGAGTATCACAGCCTTGTATTGTAATAACAGAGTAGAGGAGAATAATTTATCTTGTCAATGGGTGAACGTTCTAAAGTAACTGAACTCGTCCGTGTGAACTTTGACGAAAATGAGACAATTATTTAAAGCTCAAGATATAAATGTGATAACGAATATTGTAACGAAGTTTTCTGTACATACATTTGACTTGTTTTGAATATATACTTTTAAAACAAGTAGGTTGTTTGTTGTATCGCCAACAATTCACAGACACATTCTGTAAAGAATTCGGCCCCTATAAAACTGACACAATTCCGTTATTCGATTAGAATAGCCTAAAAGATGGCGGTGGATGGTGTTCACCAGCTGTTTTCATTATAGTCTATCACTTCAAAATTACAGCCGATTATATTCGAGTAGCTTTACGCAAAATTTAACAAACAAACGAGCGAATTCATGGCGCCAGATCAAAGTACACATAAACACATTGTTGACTGATATAACCAATGAAAAAACATTAAGCATCCATTAATTTGTTATTTTATATTAGGGCGAGCATGACCTAAATGTTCAGGATAGGTTACACTGTCTAGCTTTGAACGAATATCTGAAACAATAGAATTTTTCCCTTAAAAATAGAACGACAATTATTTAGAAGTATAGCAGTCCAATTTGTTAAACAGACTTGTTCCTTTGGGTTATGCGTTTTGAACAAATCTACATAAAGGGCTGTCTTCATACAAACATCCCTAATTTTGAACTAATAGAACAGAGGGAAGGTAACTAGTCAAACCACCCACACTAACTATTACCAAAGAATAGTGCGATTGACCGTCACTTTATAAACGCCCACACGATTGAAAGGGCGAACATATTCGGCATCGCATTGCGATCCCTCGTTCCACAAATTTCGATTCGAGCGCCTAATCCACCAATTCGGCCAGCCACCTGGTGTCAGAGAATATCTTAAGGCAGGTACTGGCGTAAGCTTATCTGTTTGTTTGTTTGAAGTTACGCACAAAGCTACACAAATGAGCTATCTGTGTTCTGCCCATCACGGGTATCGAAACCCGGTTTCTAGCGTTGTAAGTCCACAGACATTCCGCTGTGTCACTGTAATTACTAGAAAACAGTTATATGGAATGACATGAAATACTTATATTCACTGGCCCCCCAGTGGCACAGCGGTATGTCTGCGGACTTACAACGCTAGAAACCGGGTTTCGATACCCGTGGTGGGCAGAGCACAGATAGCCCTTTGTGTAGCTTTGTGCTTAATTACAAATAATAATATATTTACTGTGTGTGATATTTAAAAAAAAATTAGAACAAACTATACATTTAAACTGGTTGTTTAATTCTACGTTAATGTATTTTTTAGTTATATAAGTATAATTTTTCACTTTCATTTGCTTTCTTTGAAATTCTTCATAAAACTTGACGAATTATCTCCCGTAATTATTTTGCGTATTATTCTCTATTGATTTTTGCATTTGTTCCCCTGCCGGGGTTTCTAAGAAGCTGTAAATCCAGTTGAGAGATGCTACAGTGCCTGCTTTCGGTAGCTATACAAAGCGGATTAATTTCGTACACAACAAAGAACTGAAGAACCCTTTGGAGAAAAACGGAAAATTAAACTTACACTGCTTTGATGCGTAGATATAGAAACAGCCATTAATTTCGGAAAATATCAATAAACAAATAACACGAAAAAAAAACGCAAATAATAAAAATACGTAGAATATGAAATTCAATTATACAAAATAAGCCTATTAATCAACTTCGATCGCCTTATTTAATACTTTATTCGATGTATTTATATTCTGCAGTATCTTTCATACAGTCAACACTATTAAAACATGGCTACTGAAAAAGATCACAAAACCCTTGTTTCTTTTTCAAGCAAATTACGTTTTTATAAGAAACTTAGCCGCGTTGATACTTGAAAAATGGGACATTCCAACTGTAGCCGTGGATAATCTTCAGCCACATGGATTTCAACAGAAGGATGAGTAGTGTGGGTGGATCAATTATATACTTGTCTCGTATATCATGAGCTGATTTCATAGAAAGGTGTTTGATATAATTTTGTCTTGGAAGATTTACTTCCCGTGGTAAAGCTACTAAATCAAACTTATACGCTGAAACGGCAATGAATCGAAATAGTCTGATGAACAGGTAAGAACGTCTAGGTATTTTTGATTTTATCAAATATCTACTTAAAATTTAAATTAATGTTAAGATTAAATGCAAATAAGGAAATGCTAAAATTCGTGCATCATAAGTAATTCATAGAATAATTATCATTTTTTCATAAATCACTTTCAAAATGATAAGGTAAAATATTATTGAAATACGTATGCCATGTAAATGAATAGATTGGTGAAGTTATAACAATAACCAGAAATGAAATAGGAGTCGGAAACGAATAGCTATGTGAGGAGAAGGGGCAAAGATGGAGATGAAAACAGGCTTGAAAGAAGTGGACCTACTTTGGCAGACTGAAATTATATTATTAGAGTACTAACTTAGGCCTAGTTTGACGCAGCAAAAGACAAGATATGATGAAAAATATGGCAGAAAATTACAAGCCAAATCAATGTGAAAATAAGCAGTTTAATGAACCACGTATACGTACACGTACTATATTTTTTACCTCATTCTCTTTATCTCCGGCTACCAGATCATTTCAAAATCTTTGTTTAGTTTTTTTTCTTTTCTAGCGAGTGTCCTATTTTATACCAAAAACTCAATTCAAGTTGAAACGAAGTAGGCGCTGGAAAGGGCACTCAAACAACTTGGCTGAATTGTGTGACAATATATCACAGCCATAGATTGATAACCTGATGATAGTCTAAATTCCGGTATCTAAAGGATGAGAGTCGGTGTTATCTTATTTGTTTACCACAATTTGTAGCAGTGATACCTTTCGATAGCAACGTTTTTTACTGCTGTTATTTTAACAATTAATCCTTTGATATTTTAAAGGCTGTCGAAATTGTCGATTCCAATTTTAAACGCTCGTAAGATGCCTTTCCCACTACTGTTGACTGCAGGCTAATCACCCTGTTATAAAACTTAGTTGCACGAGTCCTAACGTGTTATTTTTTCGTGTTTTTTTTTAAATCTTAAACTTATCCCCCTCGTTGCAAACGCTCACCACAAAGAAAACAATTGGAGGCTTTATCTTACAATCGGACAATCTTACAAAAATTAAAAATTTTACTGAAATTACTGTTAATTTTATAAAAATGTTTTCATCTATTCAAAATGTTAGCTTCAGTAAGATCACCTCCTACCCTTCTTTTTTCAAAATAAAATATGATAAAAGAATTATCTTCATAGGATAACCCTATTTATCTCCGGTATCATCCTAGTAACTTTTCTCTGAGCTATTTCAAATAAATCAATAAATATATTTTTTTGGACAAGTAGGTCTAAACCGTGCATATCATTAATATAGTGAGATAGTTACGTCTTTTGACTTGTAATAAATATATCTTTAAATATATTATAAACATTTTGGAATATTTACAACCAGAGTACTTTCCATATGGTTTATTTTCGAGTTGTATTAGCTTCAGGACTTTAAACGAAGTTCGTATATGATTTGATGGTCTGAGTTTAGAGTTGTATTAGCTTCAGAACTTTCGACAAATCATATACGAACTTCGTTTAAAGTCCTGAAGCTAATACAACTCTAAACTCAAACCATCAAATCATATACGAACTTCGACAACTCTAAACTCAAACCATATACGAACTTCGTTTAAATTCCTGAAGCTAACACAACTCTAAACTCAAACCATCAAATCATATACGAACTTCGTTTAAATTCCTGAAGCTAACATGATTTGATGGTTTGAGTTTAGAGTTGTATTAGCTTCAGGACTTTAAACGAAGTTCGTATATGATTTGATGGTTTGAGTTTAGAGTTGTGTTAGCTTCAGGCATTTAAACGAAGTTCGTATATGGTTTGAGTTTAGAGTTGTATTAGCTTCAGGACTTTAAACGAAGTTCGTATATGATTTGCATGAAACTCTGCCAGTCGCGAATATCAACTTTAACCAAATATAAACAACAACTTGTTAAAACACCTCTGGTTTTATAAGAAGATTTCACTGTTATAAAGAAAAGTTGATGCAACAGATAAGTGGAACCTTCCTGTGGTAAATGAGTGGAACCTTCCTGTGGTAAAGTGTAACAAACACTGTGGACTTTCCTGTTAGAAAGTACAAAGTGTGAACGCTTCTACAAGTTTGGAGATTTTCGTATTTTTATAAATTTCGTAACATGGAGATGTAAAGAAACATTTGTTTTACCAACTGATACTATGAAACCAGTTACGATAACATAGTTTGTTTCTAAGCAATTGAGAGGTGCAATATACTGCAGTAAAAACATATGCATATTAGTAAAAAAATACTATATATTTGGTACAAGGCTTTCCTACTTCTTTTAAAACTACTTCATATGTAAACAAATCTAAATTTCTTATTAAATGATCCTTACGTTAGGACTTTTTTTCAGTGCTGAAAAATCTAAAAAAATAATAATAAACGGAACTAAACGCCCTTTCCATAGATCATTGTTATACCTTAGTTAACAGAATACAACCCAACCAATCGATATATAAATACAAATAACACATATAGTGCGCTTTGACCATAAATTACCTATAAAAACATTCTTATGGAATGATGCATGTTTCGATTTGGTACAACTAGGTTTAATGACGTTATTTCAGAAGCAATCCTTCAGTAAATTATCTCTAGCTTCACAAAAGCTGAATATGATCTCAAGTGTATCCCTCCTACAGCTTTATCTTTTCGATACCCTAGACTAATCAACAAGAAGATGAAGAATAGAAACTACAAGCACTGTAATATTATTCCACTATCTTTCCGAGATCCATTTATTTTTGTCGATTTTTTCTTTTTATCTTCAGTTGTCATTTTCACTTTCAGACTGGATGTCTCCCATTTGAATGTGAAAAATCCTTTCGCTTCAAGTACCGCCTTTCTCGTTTGTTACGGTTCGCTAACATCAGAATCAACCCTAAAAATCACCACACCAGAAATAGAAATAATCATTTCGTTTTAACTTCAGTATCATGAGATTTAGCCAGAAAAAAAAAAATGTCTTCACGTGGAAGACAATAACAGGATAAATATGAAGGTGAGATAAGGCTGGCGTGAAGTTAATTTTAAAGAAACAAACTTAAAACATCCAGTATTTATAAATTGTATTAGATTAAATGCAACTACATATTTTTCGGGCTAAATTTAATAATGAAATGTTTATTTAAAGCATGTTCTTCTGTTACCGAAACAACGATAATGAATAAACTATTTTTTTAATAAAATAAAGTAACAAGATAAAATCGTTTATTCTAAAATAATAATTAAATGTTATAAGGCCCTTAGCTTCTTTGTAAAGATTTAAATATATATATATATATGATTTGAATTTGAAACTCTGAAAGTCTGCTTTTATTTATGACATATTTAAAATACGTAAGCAGAATTAAAGGATATGCAAACGTCCTTAGCGAAAAGCTATACGCAATACGTAATCTACGTTATGTCGGCCATTGAGATCGAACCCTGAATACTTTCATTATGAGTCCTCGAGCTTATCGTAGAAACGCCTACGGAATCTAATTTAGTATAACCTAATATAAAGAATTATTTGCGACATAAGCCTGAACCTATTCAAATGTAAAAATTGAATGATTACTATATGCTTAAAATACTAATGACAAAACAACATTTTTCACCTTCATGTTTAATAATTTGAAGAACGAACATGCAGGACAAGAATACAATACATACTTAATACATACATAAATATACTACTATTGTCGCGGGAAGTATCGATGTGTGAGGTCCCTGATCCTAGTGTTTTCTCAGAGATCATGACCTCTACGTTGGTGGGAAGTTACCTGTAAAGATAAACTTATAAGTAATAAATTGAGGTTTTTGTTGTTGTTTTAATGATACAAACGACAGGACAGGAAACAGATCAGAAAACATTAAAGTGATAAGACTTGATAAGAACGTAAATTTAGAGCAACTGATTGGATAAGAAAGTTACCTCGCCCAAAGGTTTTATACTCCACGAACCATAAAAGAACCCACACCCACGATTAACAGAATAATTGCCTTACGAGTGCAGCCCAGAAGCGACACCTACAAAAAGTCCCAGATTTGTGTTAGATATACATAGATACATTTCCCTTATAAGTGTAACGAAAGTTGCTATGCCAACGTATCGTTAGTTGTAATGAGAAAAGTAATTTGCATTACACAATTTGTTTTGTATTAATAGATTTTCAATTATATCAAAGTGTAATTTATTTTAGTCTGTCGCTATAATTACAAATTGATGGTTCATAGTTAAAATGCAGAAACCAGCAGGATCTTCGTGATTAAGGGAACTTTGTGATTACCCTATAAGTAAGTCAGCAGTTTAGTAGTTAGTACTTCGGAACTTATAATCAAGAGAATTTTATCCTCATTGAATAATCGAAACAGGGTGAAAATCTGACATGTGTATGCGTGGAAAGGTTTTCTCCAGAAGTTTGAGACATGCGCAAATGGGTTTCTCCATTGCTCCGCAGCGAAATATAGAAATAACAGCTAGCATCTATTAGATGCAAAGCTTTATAAGTGACTCCTCAGTTAACTGACGTATTGAGATATTTAATAAATAAGTTGAAAGAAACAGTTTTTATGGCTGAATATTTTGTTGTTGTTTTTTACTGATTTTCGTATTAGTAAAATCCGAACTCAAAGCCTGGTATTTTAAACGCACCCTCTCGGTTTGAGAGATTATGTCTGACGTGATCACCCGCGAATTTGGGTGTAGTTTCTATTGTTAATCTACTGTCACAATACATTTCATATTAGTAGATCTATTCTAGTCCGCCTTTACTTTGCTTGCCCCAAAACCGATATTTGAAAAATAAATCAATGATAAATTGAAGTTTTATATTTGGTGCTGTAAGATCTCAGTTTCTTGTTCAAAGTAACAAACAGATAAGAAGCTCGTGCAGTGTAGTTAAATATTATTAAGTATGGCATCATATACCAGCGAACATTCCTTTTTCTCGGAGAAACAGTCTTGAAAGACCTATACGAAATGTCACTGGAACATTAAAGCTGTTCTAGAGGTTAGGAGAAACACACAACACACAGAATTTCTACTTACAATGTTTCTGAAGTTAGAAGTAAGTCAACTTTAAGCAGTCGTGATAAGAACAAATCAGTATATATTGTAACGTAAACAGAACCTTATCCAGGTGAAGCTCTGATTTTGCAACCATTTCTATTCAAGGATGTATACAATGAATAATCATACGAAATATAAAAATTGTTAGAAGATAAAAGATGAGAAAATAATTTAAAAGAAATATGTCGCTGTATATTTTTATACAAAAAGAATATTTATAAGTCTTGAAAAGATAAACATATAGTTTTGGCAATTAGTTTCTTCAAACAGAGAGTACAAGTTAGTATTAATATTAAAAAATCGTCAACCTTACAAGATTGTTTGTTTGTTTGTTTTGGAATTTCGCGCGAAGCTACACGAGGGCTATCTGCGCTAGCCGTCCCTAATTTAGCAGTGTAAGACTAGAGGGAAGGCAGTTAGTCATCACCACCCACCGCCAACTCTTGGGCTACTCT
>NW_013667394.1:203580-207569 GCF_000517525.1 Limulus polyphemus | reverse complement strand
CCCCCCCCCCCCCCCAGGTGGCTTTGCGGTAAATCTGTGAGCTTATAAACTACAGTAACCAGTTTACTAACGATGCTTTCATATTGAATTTCAGCATTAGATACATACAGATTGGGTGTTATTATAACAGGGAAAGTAAAGAAGAGATAATAACAATATTTGTATCATTTGACATGTCATAAGACATTAGTATTTGGTCTATTACACTTTTAAACATTACATTCTTTATCTAATCCTTCAGAGATTCAACCACTGAATCACACCCGGCCGAGTAAAGTTTTTGTTTGTTTGTTTGTTTTGGAATTTCGCGCGAAGCTACACGAGGGCTATCTGCGCTAGCCGTCCCTAATTTAGCAGTGTAAGACTAGAGGGAAGGCAGTTAGTCATCACCACCCACCGCCAACTCTTGGGCTACTCTTTTACCAACGAGTAGTGGGATTGACCGTCACATTATAACGCCCCCACGGCTGAAAGGGCGAGCATGTTTGGTGGGATGCGCCGAGTAAAGTGGCAATTACAGAGACATTTTATTTTGTACCCTGTATTCAAAGTGTATTTCTTCAACAAAACACAAATAAAGTTCGTGGGAACGACTCTTCTACAAATTTAACATGTATATAATAATTATATGAGTATCTCTTTAAAAAAAGTTATTTTGCGAAGAGAAAACATTGCTTTACAGCCGAAAATATCGTTAATAGAATGTGTGTGTGTGCGTTTTTTATAGCAAAGCCACATCGGGCTATCAGCTGTGTCCACCGGGAAGAATCAAACCCCTGATTTTATCGTCCTAAATCCGTAGACTTACCGCTGAAGTTAATATTAATAGCAGGAGTACTTTGGACAATTCATTAATAATAACATTTACAATAATATGATAAATAATATTATCTAGAAAATGAGAATTCTTTACTTCTATTGTATAATTTTTTATTTAATTTAAAATATTATTTTTATTAAAACTGATGGAATTTACCAGACGTAAACAAATTACAGCTTCACCTTGATAGTTTTTACTGAATATTGGATCCTAAAGATGTAAAAACCATGACAATTTTAGTCTCTAAAGACAGGCGACTGTGACAAACATATAAAACCACGCTAATGCTTACAACAAATAACTAAACTTCAGACTCCCCTATGACGCTAAATGGGAAAAATAAATAATAAAGGAAGAGGACCATCGTCAATGACACCTAGCGGTAAACTTTGTTGTTATTCGTCAGGAACTATCAGCAGTTTAAGTATCTTATATAACTAAGCTATTACAGTCATTAAAGAAGTACGTAGCACCCATATATACGTTAAATTACCCATTAATCTGGTAAGTTAAATATAATGTAATAAAACTAAAAACAAAAAATCTTATATGGACCCTATCGAAATTCTAAACACATTTGTCTGATCTATTTGTGTATGATATAAAATGTCTGTGGACTAACGGTTTTGTTAGTTACAGGATCTCTAATAACACATGATTCACACACTAAAAATTGAGAAACAAAACATCAATATTATTGTTAACCGTTTTAAATGTATAGGTACGATGAAATAATAACATCAATATTATTGTTAATCGTTTTAAATGTATAGGTACGATGAAATAATAACATCAGTATTATTGTTAACCGTTTTAAATGTATAGGTACGATGAAATAATAACATCAGTATTATTGTTAAGATGTTATTATTTCATCGTACCTATACATTTAAAACGATTAACAATAATACTGATGTTATTATTTCATCGTACCTATACTTTTAAAACCATTAACAATAACACTGATGTTATTATTTCATCGTACCTATACATTTAAAACGATTAACAATAACATTGATGTTATTATTTCATCGTACCTATACATTTAAAACGATTAACAATAACATTGATGTTATTATTTCATCGTACCTATACATTTAAAACGGAGTGTTATTGTTAATGGTTTAAAGGTATAGGTACGATGAAATAATAACATCAGTATTACTGTTAATCGTTTTAAAGGTATAGGTACAATGAAATAATAACATCAGTATTATTGTTAATCGTTTTAAAAGTATAGGTACGATGAAATAATTGTTAAAGTCTACACTTTATAATTGAAAAACTTCATAAAAGATGTCCATTCATACATTAACGACAACGATCTTCCTGATTCAAATGATCAATTCTTGGATTTTCTATGTAGTTGGCACAGAAAATCAGTTACTCCACCCAACTGTTTTATTCATTCTTTATACCAACTGTTGTAAATTAAAAATATAAAATTACTCAATGTGATACAGCTTGTGAACCCCACCGGTACTGAACAGGATGTAAACAATCGTTAAGTTTAGGGTTAATTGACTCTCCTATTTAAACATTATTATTAAGTGTAGTTTTAAAATACTGATTACAAGCTACCATAATAATAACAAGTAAAATTAAGTATAATGACCACATAATTACTGATAGATACTAAAGAACTAATGAAACTATTAATACTTAATGTTTTAAGTATATGGATATGATGTATCATTAAGAAAAATGATGAAAATACTTAAGAATTAATTTAACTATCATATATATATATATATATATATATATATTAGAACATTTATTGATCCCACTAAACTATACAGCCATTCTTCAATATTTCTAAAATACAGGTACGACGAAATATGTGTTAAAGTTTACTCTTCACTTTTAAAATTCATTAAAAAAACAGATCCTGTTCAGACATTTACGTCCTCCCTGGTTTATGTATTCTGAATCCAGGTGGAGATAGTTATAATTATATGGTAAATAGTTTGGTCCTCAAAGGAACTGAGTGCCATTCGTAATTATCTTCCAACTCTAAGATAAGTTTCTTGTTCATCATTCTAACAAACAAACGCGCATATAAAGTATTTTTGTGAATTGGTAAAATAAATCAATTAAAAAGTATAAATCTGCATAAACTGATGATCACCAAAATTTTTTCCCTCCCTAAAGCTATGCATTTAATCGTTCAACGTTTATTTTTGACGAAAGTATTGGTTTTCTGTTCTGTCATCAAGCGCTTCCTAACACTAACGCCATCTGTGGCGTACTGTTGAAAGATCCAAAACCGTGCTGTTGACAGACGTGGTGCCAGTCTACATGTGGTACACCAAATGGCTCGTGATTATTTAAGGTTTATCACCCTTGTATGGACGGGCTTCAAATATTTCGAGCTGATTCTGTACAGATAACTTAAAACATTTCATCGTGGGCTTTTTTCCTTCTTTCTTCTGGTACTAAAATCGTGTTTGTTTTTATTACATACAATATCAAAATGCCTGTAAAACAATTCTGTTCGTCGACTTTCACGAAACGCGTTTCTTTGTAACATACACTTACAAGCTGAAACAAAATATACCGGTATTAAATTTGATGCAGCTTTCTCCATGATCACACCGTACTTGCAACAGGTTTAATTATAGTTTTCTTGATACACACTTGAAGTTCTTGACTGGGAAGCTTTGAGTAAGACGTTTGTTCACTTTACATTTTATGACACTGGTCTTCCAGTTTTCTCGTGCACCTCTTAACTGAAAGTTTAATCAGAGTTGAGTACCAAGAATTAAGTGGTTCTAATTATGTATAATTATTTATACAACGTACTAAATGTCTGCTTATTTATTTCTGAATTCTTATGATGTTTCGAAGAAGCTTTTAATGTTTTACAACTAACTCTCGGTCAATCCCACTATTCGTTGGTAAAAGAGTAGCCCAAGAGTTGGCGGTGGGTGGTGATGACTAGCTGCCTTCCCTCTAGTCTTACACTGCTAAATTAGGGACGGCTAGCGCAGATAGCCCTCGTGTAGCTTTGCGCGAAATTCCAAAAACACAACAAAAACACAACCAATTCACAATCCGAGCACGTTAAAGAATTACGTCTTGCCAGTACAAACCTTATATGTTATAATGAACAAATAAGTAATTTCATTTATAAATATTTTAGAAAATTAAATAAAAACAAAACAAAGAT